>NW_024111575.1:0-41870 GCF_003073215.2 Triticum urartu | reverse complement strand
ACAACACACACATCCTAAAAATGCATGGGTGGAACCTCTGGAAAGAAGACAAAATGCTTAAAAAATCATCCCAAAGGGGCACAGGCATCTCATGCACGGATTAAACATGGCAAAAATGACAAAAGTGCATGATGAACTAACGGATCTGCAACTTAACTCACGAAGCCTCCTTCTAACAGCATTTTGGGCAACAAGATGACCTCAAATGCAAATGATGCAATGGAATGAAATGATGTACATGTCGATACGAAGATTTTGATATATTATACGCCCAAAACGGAGCTACGGATGCGGAGATACGGGTCCTCAAACAGGAGCATATGGAGTAAAAATCTAGGGACTTAGTGAAAAAAAAACTACCCCAGGATCCAGATCTAGGGTTCGGGCACGCGGCCCGAGACGGCGGCGGATCCCGCCGGGATTCCTGTAGACGACGGCGGCGGCCGGAGAGGAAGTGGCCGGAGCGGGGAGGGGGGGCCGGACGGCGAGGAGGAAGCGGCGCGGCGGGCGGTCGCCGGAGCCGGGAGCTCCTCTCCCTGGCGCGGGCGCCGGCGAGGGCTTGGGGCGGCGGGGCGAGGTGCTCCGGGCGGCGGCCGGCAATGGCGCCGCGGCGGCCGGAGCGGGCGAGCGTCGCCGGGCGCGGGGGCGGCGACTGGAGGAGGAGGCGGGCGGCGGAGCGGGCCGGGAGGGCCCCGCACGGGCCTCGCGGGCCCGCGGGCGGCGGCGAACTGGGGACCGGCCCCGGGACACGTGGCGGCGGCGGATTCGTCCCGCGGAGCCGGGCGGACACGTCCGGCACGTGATTTTTCTGTCCGGCGGCGGCGGGAGGAGTTGGATCTAGGGTTAGGGGGGAGGAGAACCGTGGATTTCGGAGGGGGGTGTATATATAGGCATAGAGGGAGCTAGGAGAGTCCAAATGAGGTGCGGTTTTCGCCCACGCGACCGTGATCGAACGCTCTAGGACATGGAGCAGAGTTTGGTGGGTTTTGGGCCAAATTTGGGGGGTGTTGGGCTGCAACACACACGAGGCCTTTTCGGTCCCTCGGTTAACCGTTGGAGTATCAAACGAAGTCCAAATGATACGAAACTTGACAGGCGGTCTACCGGTAGTAAACCAAGGCCGCATGACAAGTCTCGGTCCAATCCGGAAATGTTTAATCCCCACACACGAAAGAAAGCTCGAAATGGCCACCGGAGGAGAACGAAGCGCCGGAATGCAAAACGGACAACGGGGAAAATGCTCGAATGCATGAGATGAACATGTATGCAAATGCAATGCACGAGATGACATGATAAGAGATGCACGGAAAAGAAAAACACACACGGAGACAAAGACCCGAACCCGAGAAATAAATATAACTTAACACCGGAAAGGGCAAGAGTTGGATACAAATAGGGAAAGTTACATCCGGAGTGTTACAGGTCAGGAGTCTTGAAGCACTTGCGGAGTTGAGACACGTGAAACACGTCGTGCATGTTTGCAAAGTTGGAGGGAAGCTCAAGTTGATAGGCGAGATCGCCCCTTTTGCTGATGGTCTTGAAAGGACCCACGTATCTAGGGGCAAGCTTCCCTTTGATACCGAAGCAACGAGTACCTTTCATTGGAGAGACGCGGAGGTAGACATGGTCTTTGATCTCGAAAGCCAAGTCATGGTGCTTGCTATCATAGTAACTCTTCTGGCGCGATTGCGCGGCTTTGAGATTATCACGAATAACTTTGCACATTTCTTCTGCCTCTGTGATCAAGTCATTTCCAAGAAGTTGACGTTCACCAGTCTCTGACCAGTTAAGAGGAGTACGACACTTCCTGCCATAGAGAATCTCAAATGGGGCCTTGCCTGAACTCGCTTGGAAGCTGTTGTTGTAGGAGAACTCGACATATGGAAGGCAATCTTCCCACTTCATATCGAAAGAGATGACGCAAGCCTTGAGCATATCTTCAAGAATTTGATTGACTCGCTCGACTTGGCCACTAGTTTGAGGATGAAAAGATGTGCTGAAGCGAATGTTGGTGCCCATGGCCTTCTGAAAAGAATCCCAAAACTTAGAGGTGAAGATGCTGCCATGATATGAAGATATCAACTGCGGAATGCCGTGTAGGGAGACAATCCTGGAGGTATATAGCTTTGCCAACTAAGCTGCTGTGATAGATTCTTTGATAGAAAGAAAATGAGCCACTTTAGTGAGCTTGTCGATGACAACGAAGATAGCATCATTGCCACGCTTGGACTTTGGAAATCCAGTCACGAAGTCCATCTCAATGTGGTCAAACTTCCATTCTGGAATGGCAAGAGGTTGGAGGAGACCAGCTGGTCGTTGGTGTTCTGCTTTCACTCTTCTGCAGACATCACATTCATTCACGAACTGAGCAATCTCGCGCTTCATTCGAGTCCACTAATACGACTGCTTGAGGTCCTGGTACATCTTTGTACTTCCAGGGTGAATAGAGAGGAGTGAATTGTGAGCCTCGTTCATAATGACTTTATGAAGATCACCTTTAGGCACAACAATGCGATCCTCGAAGAATAGAGTATCCTTGTCATCAAGACGATAACACTTGTACTTGGGTTGACTCTTGGCAATCCCAATCTTCACCTTCTTCACCATAGCATCAAGAAGTTGAGCCTCGCGAATCTGATCTTCCAAAGTAGGAGAGACTTGGAGGTTGGCGAGGAAACCTTGAGGAACAACTTGAAGGTTGAGTTTGCGGAAAGCTTCACAAAGCTCTGGTTGGTAAGGCTTGATAATCAGACTGTTGCAGTAAGCCTTCCTGCTCAATGTATCAGCAATTACATTGGCCTTGCCTAGAGTATATTCGATACTCAGATTATACTCTTGAATCATTTCGACCCAACGAGTCTGCCTGAGATTGAGATTTGCTGAGTGAAGATGTACTTGAGACTCTTATGATCAGTGAAGATGTCCATTTTTCTTCCCAATAAGAGATGTCTCCAAGTTAAAAGAGCATGGACAACTGCCGCCAACTCGAGGTCATGAGTGGGGTAGTTCTTTTCGTTGGGCTTCAACTGGCGCGAGGTATAGGCCACAACTTTCTTCTCTTGCATCAACACTGCACCAAGACCTTGAAGGGAAGCATCACAGAAGACCTCCAACGGTTTGGATTCATCAGGAGGAGTCAGAACTGGAGCAGTGACTAACTTCTCTTTCTGGGTGTTGAAAGCGATGTCACATTCAGGAGACCAAACGTACTTCACGTGCTTCTCGAGAAGGTTGGAAAGAGGCTTCGCGATCTTAGAGAAGTTCTCAACGAACCTTCAACAATAGCTTGCGAGCCCAAGGAAGCTGCGGAGTTGCTTCACATTCTGAGATGGTTCCCAATTCACAATTGCAGACACCTTCTCAGGATTAACCGCTATGCCCTTGGTAGAGATAATATGCCCCAGGTAGAGAACCTCATCGAGCCAAAACTCGCACTTTGAAAACTTCACGTAGAACTGATGTTCTCTGAGCTTATCCATCACCAATCTCAAATGCTTGGCATGATCCTCCTTGTTCTTGGAAAAGACCAAAATGTCATCGAGGTAGACCAAGACGAAGTCATTTGTGTAAGCGCTGAAGATGAAGTTCATCATGCGAGAGAAAGTTGGAGGAGCGTTGACAAGGCCAAAAGACATGACAGTGTATTCATATGAACCATAGCTTGTTCTGAACGTTGTCTTAGGGATATCTTCTTCACGAATGCGAATCTGATGATAGCCCATACGGAGATCAAGCTTGGAGAATACTTGAGCACCTTTGAGTTGTTCGAAAAGCTCATTGATGTTGGGAAGTGGGTACTTGTTCTTTATGGTCTTCTTGTTCAATGGACGGTAGTCAACACATAGTCAGTCCATTCCATCCTTCTTCTTGACGAAAAGAACTCCACAACCCCATGGAGAAGAACTTGGTCGGATGAGACCCATTCGCTCTTGAATATCGAGTTGTTTCTTCAGCTCCTTCAACTCTTCAGGTCCAAGCTTGTAAGGACGTTTGCAAACAGGTTCCGTGCCAGGCTCAAGATCGATGACGAATTCAACTGGCCGGTGCGGAGGCATTCCTGGAAGCTCTTCTGGAAAGACGTCTTGATATTCGCAAATGACTGGAATCTGCGAGATGGCATCTAGCTCGCCCTTCTCATTGAGACAAAACAGACGGTTGGTATCATCACGAGCGGCAAAGACGATGACATCCTCAGACGAATGAGTCAATTGAATCTGCCTGGCAGCACAATCTAGCTGAGCCTTGTGCTTAGAAAGCCAGTCCATTCCAAGAATAAGATCGATATCCGAGTCACCAAGAACATTAGGAGAAGACAGGAACTTATAGTCACCCAATGTGATTGAAACATCTGGAACGAATACTCGAGAAGTCATTTGATGGACCGGAGAGACAATAGCCAAAGGTTTCAGCAACACTTGAGTAACCAGATCATGCTTAGATGCAAAAGGTCTCGAGATGAAACAATGCGATGCACCAGTGTCAAAAAGAACTTTTGCAGGAACATCGTTAACAGGAAGGTTACCCATGATGACATCTGATGAGTCCTATGCCTGAGCTGCGTTCAATAAGTTGACCTTGGCGTGCTTGGGGTTATGCTTGACCACAACTGTACTTGCCGATCTCACCGAGGAGGAGGAGGAAGACGCCTCTGATTGAAGCATTTGTTGGCATAGTGACCCTTCTGCTGACACTTGTTGCACGTGACCTCCGAGAGCGGACGGTGATACGGAGCACTTGATCTTGGAGCATGGGACGAAGTCTTGTTCTGAAAGCCTGGGTTGGGTGGGTGGGAAGATCCATTGCCACCTTTGCTCTTCTGCCGATAAGGCTGACGGAACGGAGGAGGAGGAAGCCAATACTTTTGCTGCTTAGTAGCCACTTGAGTTGAGGAAGAAGGAGTCGCATCTCTGACTCGCTTCTTGGAAGCATCGCACTTCAGTTGGGCAGCCTCTTGTTTCAGTGCCATGTTGTAAAACTTATCGTACTTCTTGGGCTCAAAAAGGACGAGAGCTAGTTGAAGATCTTCTCTGAGGCCACCCCTGAACTGATAAATCATGCTCTTCTCGTGAGGGACGTCTTGCTTAGCGAAACGAGCTAGCTTCTGAAACATGATGTTATACTGGTAAATAGACAAACTGCCTTGCTTCAGGTTGCGGAATTCCTCACGCTTGCTCTCAACAACACTCTGAGGAATGTGGTGAGCTTTGAAGTCTTGACGTAATTCATCCCAGGTAGTCACACGACCTCCTCTGGAATCTTTGTATTGCTGAAACCATTCTGCACCTTGGTCTTTGAGTTGGAAGGAGGCAAACTTGACAAAGTTCTCAGGCCTGACGTTACTGCACTCGAAATGCTTGCATATGTCCATGAGCCAATCATCAGCGTCTGTTTCCTCAACACAATTGCTGAAGGTCTTTGGCTGGTTAGCAAGGAACTGGTTGAGTGTAGCAAAGTGATTCTGATTGTTGCCTTGGCCCTGGTTCCCTTGATTGCGCTCTTGAAGAAGTTGCATGATCAGCTGCGTGTTTGCATTGGTAGCGGCCATCACAGCTTGCCATGCCTCTGGAGGTGGAGGTGGTGGTGGCGGATCAGGATTCGGAGTCGTGCGCATTGGAGGAGCCATCCTGAAGAGGTTGACATCCGTTAGCACATTGACAGACAAATATTGAAGCTGAATCAAATGGGTTGAAATTGCAACATATAGTCTTCACATCCAAACAAAATGAACGAATGCATTCCAATTGAAATGGTCACATATCCATAAATTGAGAAGCCACTTAGAATTGAGGTAGAAGAAAAACAACAAGGTACGGAACAAGAACGAATACTCGGTAAGGATCACCCAATCTCAAACCAAATATCCGCGGAAGAAGAACTAGAGCTACAAGATTTCCCACCTATGAAACTCCCGAACCTTTCCGGTTATGCAATCAGGTGTTGGGGATACAGGGGAAGCATAATATCTCACCCAAATCTAGCAAATCCTACATCCAGTTGTATCCATCCTTCAACACATAACCGAGAAAAACTTCGGAAATCATCTACCTCAACCTTCAAAAAGCATCCGTTATACAAGTTATGGCAATACTCCCGAACCCCCACCCCAGTACTGGGTGGCGTTGAGGTTATCTCACCAACAACTGCATAAAAGAGATTTTCGATGTCGGCGAAACTCAGGTATTCTAGACTCTCAACGATAAAATTGTGACGACAACACCTTGGAGCTCAACTCCCCGGGACACTGCCACAACCCCTAAATGACAGGAGGCACCAAGAACAATGTTCTCGTCACAAATCGATCGGAACGATTCCAAGGTACGCGCGTGATCCTAAAAAAAGTGAAATTTGAGAAGAGAAGAGTCAAAACTCTACGTCAGGATGCCTTACCAGAGCGATGAAGGGACTAGGGAGTAAAAAGAATTCCTAAACTCTCCGATTTATATAATCCTAAATGACTCAAAACATTTTTCTAGACTCAACAACGCCAACGATTCGATCAAGCAGGGGGCTCCTAAGGTCGGGGAAGGCTCTGATTACCAACTTATAACGCCCTCGATGCGGCTATATCTCCCACGTGTCTAAGCACGACTTAGAGGCATAACCGCATTGAAAGCAATGTCGCAAGTGAGGTAATCTTCACAACAACCCATGTAATACAATAAGGGAAAAGATACATAGTTGGCTTACACTCGCCACGTCACACAAATAGCATAAATAACATTACATTCTTCCAAATACACTCAAGGTCCGACTACGGAACCAAAATGAAGATAAACCCCAAATGCAACATAGTCCCCGATCGCCCCAACTAGGCACCACTACTGATCATCTGGGAAAGACACGTAGTATCGTCCTGAGTCCTCATCGAACTCCCACTTGAGCTCTGCCGAATCACCTGGAATGGTATCATCGGTCCCTGCATCTGGTTTTGGAAGAAATCTGTGAGTCACGGGGACTCAGCAATCTCACACCCTCGCGATCAAGACTATTTAAGCTTATAGGAAGGGTAAAGGTATGATGTGGAGCTGCAGCAAGTGACTAGCATATATGGTGGCTAACATACGCAAATGAGAGCGAGAAGAGAAGGCAAAGGCACGGTCGATGAACTATGATCAAGAAGTGATCCTAGAACAACCTACGATCAAGCATGACTCCAACACCGTGTTCACTTCCCGGACTCCGCCGAGAAGAGACCATCACGGTTACACACGGGGTTGATGCATTTTAATTAAGTTAAGTTTCAGGTTTTCTACAACCGGACATTAACAAATTCCCATCTGCCCATAACCGCGGGCACGGCTTTCGAAAGATCAAATCCCTGCAGGGGAGTCCCAACTTAGCCCATCACAAGCTCTCACGATCAACGAAGGATATTCCTTCTCCTAAGACAATCCGATCAGACTCGGCATCCCAGTTACAAGACATCTCGACAATGGTAAAACAAGTCCAGCAACACCACCCGAATGTGCTGACAAATCCCGATAGGAGCTGCACATATCTCGTTGTCAGGGCACACCGGATAAGCAATTCGTACAACTAAAACCAGCTCTCGAGTTTCCCCGAGGTGGCGCTGCAAGGGGCTCTAGTTTGGACCAACACTCAGAGGAGCATTGGCCCGGGGGTTTAATAAAGATGACCCTCGGGCTCCGGAAACCCAAGGGAAAAAGAGGCTAGGTGGAGAATGGTAAAATCAATGTTGGGCATTGCTGGAGGAGTTTTATTCAAGGCGAACTGTCAAGGGGTTCCCATTATAACCCAACCGTGTAAGGAACGCAAAATCCGGGAACATAACACCGATATGACGGAAACTAGGGCGGCAAGAGTGGAACAAAACACCAGGCATAAGGCCGAGCCTTCCACCCTTTACCAAGTATATAGGTGCATTAAAATAGACAATATAATATGGTGATATTCCAACAATAAACAAGTTCCAACAAGGAACGATCTCCAATCTTCACCTGCAACTAGCAACGCTATAAGAGTGGCTGAGCAAAGCGGTAACATAGCCAAACAACGGTTTGCTAGGACATGGTGAGTTAGAGGTTTGACATGGCAATATAGGAGGCATGATAAGCAAGTGGTAGGTATCGTAGCATAGGCATATCAAAAGAGCGAGCATCTAGCAAGCAAAGATAGAAGTGATTTCAAGGGTATGGTCATCTTGCCTGCAAAGTTCTCTGAGTTGACTTGATCCTCATAAGCGTAGTCAATGGGCTCCTCGATCATGTACTCGTCTCCCGGCTCTACCCAAAGCAAGAACAACAAGCAAAAGGAACACAATCAACCATGTGCCATGCACAAACAACATGATGCAAACATGGTATGATATGCGGGATGCGATATGTGATGCATATGCAATATTTGAAAAGGAATGATTGAACCTGGCCTCAACTTGGAAATCCAAGAGTGCCACTGGAAAGAGGAGTTGATTTCGGTCGAAATCAATATAAAGATCACCGGAATCGGATGCACGGTTTGGAAATGACAAGCAAAACAAATATGGCACCAGGCTGCGATTAACATCACGAGACCATCTAAATGCATCAAGAACAACATGCTACATCACTCCAATATGACAACAAAATACATGGCAGGGATCCACTCAAGATGCTTGACAAAATATGAAGACTAAGCTACGGCTAATTCACTCATTAACAGGTTCAAACAAGCATGACAAAAGTGCAAATGATAACAGGTTTCAGACTTAGAGAAATTTACATCAAGTCAGGAATTTAACATCAGGAAGCAATGTTTAGAGCACAATAACTACATGCTATAGGAACATATCGTGGCAAAGCAAGACATGACATGAAGCTACTCAAAGCGTACAACAAAAGTCCCTTACTGACCATAAGCCAAAAGGGATCAGAAAATACAATTGCAACCACGTGAACATAGCAAAAACATAAACAGATTCAGACTTGGTGAAAAACTGGAACATGGCAAAAACAGATATCAAGTAGGCATCTTTACAAGCTCGATGCACTCACTACGAGGCATTGCATGACAAACTAAGCATACACCCAGCAAGCAGACATGGCATAGAAGCTAGACATGGCAAGAATAACATCATAGCATGCACGGATCAATTACAACAAGCTCGGCAAAATTGCTAAACATGTTAACAATCTGCCAGGAATATTTTATAGCAAAAGTAGAGCTCGATTGACTCAATCTAGGGTGCTCCATAAATGCAAACAAAGACATAGATGGATAGAGCACCACAATATCTATAAAACATCCTTACTGATCATGCTCAAAAGAGGCACGGATCACTAGGAAACAACATTAACATATGGCATAAAAATAAGGACAGGGCAAGGACTTAGAATATTTCTAAGTCCCTGAAATCAGCAACATTGAGTAAGCTACTTTGCATGCTTGTGCTAGTCACCACGAAGATCACAAAAATACATGGCATACACCCTCTGTAAAGATGGCATGGTATACTTCAAAACACATGTAGAGCTCAGGATCATAGCATGCACACATTAATCATGGCAAAAATGACAAAAGTGCATTTGCTGAAACAGATCTGAAACTATCATCACATAGCCCTCTTCCAACAGCATTTTGGGCATCAAGATGAGCTCAAATGAAAATGATGCAATGAGATGAAATGAAGTACTCGTCGAGACGAACATTTTGGTATGCTACACGCACGAATCGGAGCAACGGTTGATGAGTTATGATGTGTCAAAGTATGCAAAAAATCTAGGGTTCGGGGAGAAAGTCAACCGAGGTTCAAATCCCAGATCTGGATCGCGCGATCTACGAGGTTTGCCGGAACTGTAGACGACGGCGGCCGGAGTCGGACTTGACGCCGGAGTTGGCCGGAGGAGAGGTGGCTGGAGAGGTCGCCGGCCGGAGTGGAGGGGCGCCGGCTCGGGCGACGAGGAGGCGCGGCGTCGGCACGCGGAAGTCGAAACGGGGCGCCGCGGTGGTCGGCACCGGCGAGCACGCGGTGGTCGTCTCCGGTGAACTGGGCGGCACCGGCGGGAGGTAGGGCGGCGCGGGCGATGAGCCAGGCGGTGCGGCGCTGGGGCGGCTGGGCCCGGGCGGCGGTGGAGGAGGGCCCACCCTGGGCCTCGCGGGCCGGCTGCGGAGGAAGGCCCGGCGCGGGACAGGTGGCGGCCTCCTATTGGCGGCGGCGATGTGTTCGGCCGGTGCTGGACATGTCCGGCGGCGGCGGGGTAGATTTTCTAGGGTTTCGAGGGAGAAGACCCGGGATTTGGAATGGGGGGGCTATTTATAGAGGTAGAGGGAGCTAGGAAGCTCCAAATGAGGTGCGGTTTTCGGCCACGCGATCGTGATCGAACGACCTAGGTGATGGAGGAGTTTTAGGTGGGTTTTGGGCCACTTTGGAAGGGTGTTGGGCTGCAACACACACAAGGCCTTTTCGGTCCCTCGGTTAAGCGTTGGAGTATCAAACGAAGTCCAAATGGTACGAAACTTGACAGGCGGTCTACCGGTAGTAAACCAAGGCCGCATGACAAGTCCTGGTCCAATCCAAAAATGTTTAACACCCGCACACGAAAAGAGGTAGAAAGGGACACCGGAGGACATAGGAGCGCCGGAATGCAAAACGGACAACGGGGAAAATGCTCGGATGCATGAGACGAACACGTATGCAAATGCAATGCACATGATGACATGATATGAGATGCATGACAAAGACAAAAACACATGGAGACAAAAACCCAACATGAGGAAATATAATAACTTAGGCCGGAAAAGGCAAGAGTTGGAATACAGATAAGGTAGGTTACATCCGGGGTGTTACATCGACTCAGGGGAGGGGAAGCCACGTGTTGGTGGGAGGGACCAATCCTAATGGGTCAACCCTTTGGAGGAGCAGGAACATCACCGTGCTTCTGTGGGAGCAGAGGCACCAACATTTGCAAAAGCCAAGGAGTGACATCAGTCCATATGTGATTGATGGTGGCAACCCATGGCACGTCAAGCCTGATACGGCGGGATGCGCCCTCAATGGCGCCTCATCTGCTTCCTACCTTGGGATATAAAAGGGTCGCACAAACTTGAAGCAGGGTTTTCATCAGTCCCTTCCATTTCCGTTTGGCGAGGAGATCTAGATAGAGAAAATGGCCAACCATCGTTCGAACGCCCATCAAACCTCCTTCTTGTTGGGAAACATAGTAATTTCAAAAAAATTCCTATGCACACGCAAGATCATGGTGATGCATAGCAACAAGAGGGGAGAGTGTTTTCTACGTACCCTCATAGACCGAAACCGGAAGCGTTAGCACAACACGGTGGATGTAGTCGTACGTCTTCACGATCCGACCGATCAAGTACCGAACGTACAACACCTCCGAGTTCAGCACACGTTTAGCCCGATGACGTCCCTCGAACTCCGATCCAGCCGAGTGTTGAGGGAGAGTTTCGTCAGCATGATGGCGTGGTGGCGATGTTGATGTTCTACCGACGCAGGGCTTCGCCTAAGCACCACTACAGTATTATCGAGGTGTGTAAGTGCATCTAGTGCCACCCCTAGTTGGTTTTGGAGTATTGACGACAAACCTAGTTGAGGGACTAATGTGTTTGTGAGAATTGCAGGATAACACAGGTAGAAGTCCCTCATTGATTTGGTTTTCCCACCAGAGATGACCTCTAAAAATGAAGAAGACATTGAAGACAAAGGTGGTATGTGAAGACATTCACATTGAAGACTATGACAAGAGAAGACATCGCATGAAGACTATGGAGCGCGAAGACTTAGTTCTTTCGTCGTTCTTTTTCTTCTTTGTTGAGTCATAGGAACCACTGTACTGTTAAGTGGGGTCCAAGAGAACCAGTCAGAATGACTGAAGTGATGCTTAACCAAAATCCTATGTCTTCGAGTGAAAACTATGAGAGCAAATCTTGTCCGGAGTTGGATAAGTCAGCTTTGCTTGTAGCCCAAGTAAAGTTGCCGTGTGTGTTTGAAATCTGACCGTTGGAACACGTGTCAGTTCCTTAGTGACCCAGGGTCATTTCAGACAAATCAGGTTGGGTTGCCTAGTGGCTATAAATAGCCCACCCCCTACAACCATAAACGGTTGGCTGCTCAGAGTTAGAGTACGGCTTTTGTCGTTTGAGAGCAACCCACCTCGAAGCCTTTGAGAGAGAATTCCTTGCGAGGATAAAGCCCTAAACACCCAGAGCCAAAGAGTGTTAGGCATCACTTAAGTCTTCCTGTCTGTGTGATCTGAAGACTTACTACACTTGAGGACTGTGAATCCTCCAGCCGGTTAGGCGTCGCGTTTTGAGCATCCAAGAGTCATTGTGGATCGCCGGTGAACGAATTCTGTGAAGGTTTGGAAGTCTACCTTGAAGACTTACCAGAGTGATTGGGCGAGGACTGGGTGTCCTTAGCTCAAGGGGAATAAGGTGAAGACAAGGTCTTCTGAGTTGAATCTCAGCCTCCCCAACCAGACGTACAGTTGTCATAGCAACTGGAACTGGTCCAACAAATCATTGTCTTCAACGAGTCACTGGTTTCATCCTTCCCTTCCCTTTGCTTACTGTTGGTCCTTGTGAAGTCATTGTATGATTGCATTATCTTTTGTCTTCACCGAGTGACTACTTGTTCTGATTGGCTTCACAATATCTTCCTACCTGATCTTACTGCCTAGCTGCTATTAGTCATTATGCTTTCACTTCATTGAATACTTGACTATGGTTTGCCTAGTGTAGTCTACCTTCCGCTGCATGGTAATAGGTTTATTTCTATCGTTTGTCTTCGAAACTTCCATGTTTTGAAGACTTTCATAAAAATCGCCTATTCACCCCCCCTCTAGTCGATCACTAGCACTTTCAATTGGTACCAGAGCAAGGTACTCCCTTGTTCTGTGTGATTCAGTTTAACCACCTAGAGTTTTAGCTATGTCGACTGCAGGGATAATTAAGGTCTCCGCTGCTTGCCCAGTCTTCGATGAAACTGAATATCCCTACTGGAAGAATAAGATGCGCATGCATCTTGAAGCCATTGATGTCGACCTATGGTATGTCGTCAAGAATGGCGTTCCCAAGGTTGGTGAAGGTGTCACCACTGCTGATGTCAAGAAGTTCGTTCAACTGGACTCCACTGCCAAGAACATCATTTGTGGTCATCTGACCAAAGGACAGTATGGCCGCGTGAGTGCTTTGGAAACATCTAAGCTAGTCTGGGATTGGCTCTCCAAGGTCAATGAAGGCGTCTCAACCCAGAGAGATCAGAGAATCAGTGTCCTTCGCAACCTCTTCAACCGCTTCAAGAGAAATGACAATGAGAACGTCCAGCTCACGTTTGATCGACTCACTGACATCACTAATGAGCTTCAAGCTCTCGGCGCCACTGAGATCACCAAGCATGAAGTCGTCAAGACACTCCTGAGATCACTTGACAGCTCGTTTGACACCCTAGCCCTGATGATTCAAGAACGTCCTGATTTCAAGACACTCTATCCGTCTGACATACTTGAGAGGCTCAACACACATGAGTTTCAGCTTTCTGAGAAAAGAGACATCTACGGTCCCAACTATGGGCGAACTCGTGCCTTGAAGGCAAAAGTTGTCTCCTCATCTGAAGAAGAATCTGACAGCAGTTCTGATGATCCTAAAGACATTGGAAAGGAGCTTGCTATGCTTGTGAAGAAGTTCCAAAAATTCACCAAGAAGAAAGGCTTCAGAAAGTCTTCACGATCAAGCTCAAGAAATGATGAAGCTTCTACTCATGACTACAAGAAGAGAACATGCCACAAGTGCAAGAAACCTGGCCACTACATCTCTGAGTGTCCGCAGTGGGACAATGAGAACAACAACAAGAAGAAGAGCAAGGAATATGACTCTGACGACAAGAAGAAGAAGAAATACTCAAAGTCTTCTTCCAAGTCTTCCTCAAAGTCTTCATCACACAAGAAGAGCTCATCTGGCAAGGCACGTGCGTTTGTTGGCAAGGAAATGGATTCAGAGGAGGAGTCCGCTTCTGAGGAGGCGGAGGTGGAGTCTGAGGAGGAGTCCGATTCTGGAGTTGCGAGTCTAGCTACAGCATACGTTGCCAAGTCCATCTTCAACACTAAAGACAATGACTTCATCACCGACACCGATGCAAATGACAAGGACTACTCCGCTCCTACCTACTGCTTCATGGCACGCGGTGCCAAGGTAAACACACGCACTTCTCACTATCAAACTTCTAGTGAAGATGACTCTGATTGTGGTTCCAAACCCAACTACAAAACACTTGCTAAAATTGCAACTGAACAACAGAAAGCTATGGAACATATTCAAAAACTGTTAGACAAAAGCGATGATCTGTTAGACGCTGAAATGACTCGATCTCAGTCCTTAATTGAAGACATAAAGAATCTTCACGTTAAGTATGAGGAACTTGAAAGTCATCATGAAACGCTCTCAACAACTCATGAAAAGCTTTCCTATGATTATCTTCAAAGGAAGCAAGATCTTGAGAAATTGAGAGCGTCTCATGAAGATCTTCAAAAGGAAAACGAGTCACTTCGCGCCGAACAGATCAGTTCCGCTTAGGAAGGATTTGAACCACCATGTCTTAAATGCATTGAGCGTGACAACACTACTTCTGTTGCTGAGTGTTCTACTACTGCTACTGTTGCAATATCTTCAACTATTGATGTGGTAACTAACCCCTCTGCTGAGGATACCACTGCTATTGCTGATGAGAATGCTAGGTTGAAGACATTGCTTGAAACAGGGATGTACAAAAGTCTAAAGGGCATCAGACACTATGTGATGTCCTCAAAAGGCAGATCCTGAACCGAAACCCTAGGAAAGAGGGTGTTGGGTTCGAAAGGAAACTGAATGCTGATGGCTCTTACTGGAAACCTGAGCAGTACCCCAAAACCACATGGGTTGCTGCAAAGGAACCTTCAGCGGATCCATCCACCCTATCTAGCTTCACTTGTGCTAATCCCATTGTTATTGATGAATCCTTTGATGCAAACTATAAACTGTTTAAGAATCAGAATGGAAAGTGTTTGCCAGGTATATTGGTACTAACTGCAGGAATGGACCGCCTATGAAGAAGATCTGGGTGCCGAAAAGGTGTTTGGAGAATCTTCCTGTGAATGTCATCATGACACCACTGGTGAAGAAGACAAACCCCAGACCACAGGCTTCATATGGTCCAAAGGCTTCATACAGACAGAGGACTCACCTGAGTCGCACTAACGCAAATGTTTTGTAGGGAAACCATACTCAGGCCTATGAATATGAGCGCGTTTCATCAAACCGCCATGTTCATAAGACCAAGAACTATTCTCCTTATTCTTATGAGTACTATTGTCCACCCGCAAG
This sequence comes from Triticum urartu, assembly GCF_003073215.2. NCBI lineage: Eukaryota > Viridiplantae > Streptophyta > Magnoliopsida > Poales > Poaceae > Triticum > Triticum urartu. Next base: position 26,558 of record NW_024111575.1, on the reverse strand, counting down.
ACTTTTTGCTAGGGCTCCAAAGCCAAAGTTCTCAGATGCTGCACTTAGACTCATTGCTTCGAAGCCACCCTTGAAGATGTGGGTGGCTAAGAAAGCTTAACTCTCTTTTGCAGGGAAAGGTCTCCAGCCGAAAACCAAAATCGTCTAACGCTATTGCTGGGGACCTTAAACATCTTGTAGGGCGCAGGATCAAATGCCCAAATGGTCTTATTATGTACTTTGTTCCTGAATCGCTTGCTACTCGCCCTATCAGTCCAAATCTCGATCTAAGCTTTCATAATCCACTGGTTCGTCAAATGTTTTTGCTTCACAATTCTCTTCGTGAAGCCTATCCCCCTAACTGCACTGTAGGGTACGACACCAGCTGCTTCAGAATGGATTATTGATAGTGGGTGTACCAATCACATGACTGGCAAGCGAAGTCTTCTTATGGACTCAACACTACGTCCATCTGACAAAAGTCACAACACATTTGCTGACACTGGTAAAAGCAAGGTATTGGGTCTAGGTAGAGTTGCAATCTCAAAGGATCAACACATGGATAAAGTCATGCTTGTTGAATCCCTTGGTTTCAACTTAATGTCTGTTTCAATGCTTTGCGATTTAAACATGATTGTGATGTTTGGAAAATATCGCTGCCTTGTACTAATGGAATCTGACAAGTCTCTAGTGTTTGAAGGGTATCGGAAAGATGATTTGTACATGGTAGATTTCTCAGCAGGACCACAACTTGCCGTATGTCTTCTAGCAAAAGCTTCTGAATGCTGGCTCTGGCATCGGAGGCTAGGACATGCTGGCATGAGGAACCTCCCCACCCTTGCAAGGAAGAAGCATGTCATAGGCATCGAGGGCGTCAAGTTCAAGAAGGATCACTTATGCGGTGCCTGTGAAGCAGGAAAGATGACGAGGGCCAAGCATCCCTCGAAGACAATCATGACAACGACTCAACCCTTCGAACTGCTCCACATGGATCTTTTCGGTCCCACTCATTACTCAACTCTTACTACTACTGCTTGTCTCTATGGCTTTGTCATTGTTGATGATTATTCAAGATATACTTGGGTGCATATAATCCTCTACAAGACTGAAGTGCAGGATGTCTTCAGACGCTTCGCCAATCGAGCCATGAACAACTATGGCGTCAAGATCAAGCACATCAGAAGTGACAATGGCACTAAATTCAAGAACACTGGTCTAGACACTTATCTTGATAGTTTGGGCATTACACATGAATTCTCAGCTCCGTACACACCACAGCAGAATGGCGTCGTGGAACGCAAGAACAGAACACTTATTGAGATGGCTCGGACGATGCTTGATGAATACAAGACTCCAAGAAAGTTCTGGCCTGAGGCCATTGATACTACATGCCATATCATCAACTATGTTTATCTTCACAAGCTTCTCAACAAGACATTCTATGAGCTCCTTACTAGCAAGAAGCCAAATGTCAGTTACTTCAGAGTATTTGGTGCCAGGTGCTGGATCAAGGATCCACATCACACTTCAAAATTTGCACCAAAAGCACATGAAGGTTTTATGCTTGGATATGGAAAGGATTCGTACTCCTACAGAGTCTTCAACCTCTTTCATTATAAAGTGGTTGAAATAGTGGATGTGCGGTTCGATGATACTAACGGCTCACAAAGAGAGCAGCTGCCAAATGTGCTAGATGAAGTTCCATCAGTGAATCAATCAAACTTATGGGAACTGGAGAAATCATACCTTCTGAAGCTCAGCCTGAAGAGGAACTTATCATCTCCGCACCTGATCGACCTGAAGACAATGATCAAACTAAAGACAATGCTCAGCCTGAAGACAATCCTTCTAACGATGACAATGATCAATAAGAGCAAAATCTTCGTCCTGTACATCCTCGTGTTGCAAATGAAGTACAGATTGAGAAAATAATTGATAGCATCAATGCACCAGGTCCACTCACTCGTTCAAGGGCAACACAACTAGCAAATTTCTGTGGGCTCTTTGCATTCGTCTCAATATCTGAACCAAAGAAAGTTGAAGAAGCCTTCATGGAACCTGAATGGATTCAAGCTATGCAAGAAGAGCTTCAACAGTTTGAGCTGAATAATGTATGGGAACTGGTTAAGCGTCCTGATCCCCGCAAGCACAATATAATAGGCACCAAATGGATATATCGCAACAAGCAAGATGAGCATGGTCAAGTTGTTAGAAACAAAGCTCGTCTCGTTGCTCAAGGGTACACTCAAGTTGAAGGGATTGACTTCGATGAAACCTTTGCTCCTGTGGCCAGACTTAAAGCCATACGCATACTGCTGGCCTATGCAAATCATCATAACATTCTTCTATATCAAATGGATGTGAAGAGCGCTTTTCTCAATGGCAAGATTGACGAAGAAGTGTATATTGCACAACCGCCTGGCTTTGAAGATCCAAAACATCCTGGCATGGTGTAGAAGCTCAACAAGGCATTGTATGGCCTCAAACAAGCCCCTTGGGCTTGGTATGACACACTCAAATACTTCCTGAAGAGCAAAGGCTTCAAACCTGGTTCCCTCGACCCCACTCTCTTCACGAAGACATATGATGGTGAATTGTTTGTGTGCCAAATATATGTGGATGCCATTATCTTCGGCTGCACCAATCAGAAATACACAAACGAGTTTGGATATATGATGCAAGAGCAATATCAGATGTCCATGATGGGTGAGCTGAAGTTCTTCCTTGGTCTTCAAATACGTCAGCAACGCAACGACATCTTCATATCTCAAGAGAAGTACCTCAAAGATTGCCTGAAGAAATTTGGGATGCAAGAATGCAAAGGCTTCATGACGCCAATGCCAGCCAAACATCATCTGGGTCCCGATGACAATGGTAAAGAGTTCGATCAAAAGGTATATCGCTCCATGATTGGTTCCTTGCTTTATTTATGCGCATCTAGGCCAGATATCATGCTTAGTGTTTGCATGTGTGCTCGATTCCAAGCGGCACCAAAGGAATCGCATCACTTAGCTGTGAAGCGAATTCTCAAATATTTGGCTCACACCCCAACACTAGGATTATGGTATCCAAAGGGCTCAGAATTTGATCTGGTTGGATTCTCGGATGCTGATTATGCTGGTGACAAGGTGGATCGCAAGTCTACATCAGGCACATGTCATTTTCTGGGACGATCACTTGTATGTTGGTCTTCAAAGAAGCAGAACTGTGTATCTCTCTCCACTACTGAATCTGAATACATTGCTGCTGGATCTTGCTGCGCTCAGCTTCTGTGGATGAAGCAAACACTCAAAGATTATGGCATTCATCTAAAGCAAGTGCCACTCTACTGCGACAATGAAAGCGCCATCAAGATTGCCAACAACCCAGTTCAGCACTCGAAGACAAAGCACATTAAAATTCGTCATCACTTTCTCAGAGATCATGTTGTGAAGGAAGATATTGATATCATACACGTCAACACTGAAGAGCAATTGGCAGATATCTTCACCAAGCCCTTGGATGAGAAGAGGTTTTGCAAGTTACGGTGTGAGCTAAATATCTTGGAATCCTCAAATGTCCTGTGATCAGGCACACATCCTAACACTTATGCATATTGATGACTTAGATGTGCAACACACAAAGTAAAGTATATCTTCAATCAATGAAGACTTACATTATAAGTGTGAATACATTAATGTGAAATTTGACTTCGGAGCGCCATGATAATTGTGCGCCGTGTCTGAGTCTAATACTTCCTATACGGTGGGTAATGCCACCACCAAATTTTTCTGTTTGAAGTGTTTCACTCATGGCGTTACGTTTGGTATGTCTTCACATTTGGTTTGGCTTCAATCTCAACTTGCCTTCATGATTATCTTCACTATGTTGATTTGATTGTCTGTCTAATCTATATATATATATATATACTAGTGGTTTGTCCTCTACAACATTCACTTATAGCTATGTCTTCTTGTTGAATCTTTTGAACTAAGTGAATGTGATCGGACCCTAACCTCTCTATGCTTTCTATCTCAAACTCTATCTCTCCAAATCATATGCATTCTATTGAAACTGTCGAATATCTTCTCTGCATCCTTGTCAGCAGAAGATACAGAGACAAACATTAAGTCCGTTTTCAATGCTAATTCCTTCACCTGAAACCCGGAGAAGTGGGAATGACCACCCGACAATCCAGGCATGCGTGGGAACGTGGAACAACCTCCGATATGTTGCATGATGGCCACGTGTCCTTCAGATGTGAAATGCTAGGGGCACCTGTGTAATAACATTATGCTGTCCCTGTCTATATAAATACACGCCTCACCATAGTCATTATCCTTTCTTCCACTCTCATACAAACCCTAGCGCCACCGCTCGCCCTCGACGACGCCGGCGATGAAGCGCTTAGTTGTCGCGACCTCACTGACACCGTCTTCACGCCGGCCGCGGACATCGTCTTCTCTGCCGTCGCCATAGGTGTCCTCCGTCGCCAAGTTAGGGCATGGACGATCGATCTGCTCGGCCTCCTCTCCCACTCCGTCTAGCAGTTCTTCGTGTGGTAAATAAAACTTCTTTTTTTACGGCCCCTTTGATTCTATAGATCCATCACTTTCTACCACAAGCAGTTTTTGTTCACACAAGTTGGATCTATTTCATACTGCATCTCATAATATGCCTAGTATGTTCACTTATGCTTCACAAAGTAGTTAGATTCCTCACTTGTACTTATTCGTGGATTCGTACAAATCTGGAACCAACTCCCTATCTATGAGTGAATGTCTTCGCCTATGAGGTCAATGTCTTCTAAACTGATTTATCTTCAAAATCTTCTGAGAATGCATATGACCTCTTCCCCTTCCTTCGCACCTTAATGCTGTCACAGGTACATGTCCGTGGGAGAATCCCTTGGTTCTCATAGTCTGCATTCATTTGCAGAATTCTTATAGCATCATATAAATTGTCCCGAAGCCAGTTCCTGTTTGACCAGCAAACGGAAGCCTTTGAAACCTTTGAACATGTTGAGGCCATTCAGTTTGAAGATCATGGCTACAGAGAAATCAACAAGGAAGGGTGGCCGACAGCATCGAGGGGGAACATCAAGAGATCTGCCTGATGACCTCTCAGAGCTGTACAAGACAGACCTAGAAGAGGATTACAATCAGCGCAAGACACGAATCTAATGGATTCGAAGGTACTGGGCTGAGCAATGGTTCAAGTACAGGTTTGTGACCCAGGAATATGCAGAGAAGAATGCCATCAAGCGACCATGGGGAGACATCCTATACAGAAATCTTCAACCCAGGTCCAGAGATGAAGCCATTGAACACGGCTTCTATCCCTGCATGGTCCGTGGACCACAGCCTGCAGATGCTGATCCATCGTCATTGCTATGGTGTCGTGATGACAATCTATTCAAGCGCAACTTCCAGTTTGCCAAGAACTATGCTAAGCAAAACAAGAAGTCATTGGGACTAGACTTCAACCCTGGTCCTTCTGCTCCCCGTGCCGATGGCACCCGCGACGCTGAACCCAATCTTGTTGGGCCCTTCTACAACCTGGAAGGTCTCATCACTCATATCATGGTTCAAGGGACATCCGTGGATGAGCCTGCAGATGACGCTGAATCTGATGAAGCGCCTGCACCGCCAAAGCCAACGAAGCTGAAGAAGCCTAAAGCTTCAAAGTCTGCCTCAGCACCAAAAATCTTACGGGCGAAGCCACTGGCTACTGCACCTCCTGAAGACAGTGTGCAGTCTGAAGATCTATCGCGCATCTCCAAGAAGACTGAGATGAGAAAGAGTACTGATCAGGCACTGACTGCTGCTGCTATTCTGCGCAATGATGCCATTGATCTTTCCAGCGATGAAGATCTTGCAGATGACGCTCTTGAGCAACTGATCAAGAGCAAGGAAGAAGCAGAGATCTTCAATGATTTGCCTCTCTTTGATGTGGCAATCCTCCATAACTTCATTGATGAGTGGTTTGACATGCCCAACCTCAGCTTTGAAGATCTGCAACTTCCAATTGGCCTCAGTGTCGCCTTCCATGGCGCCATTACTTCTGAGCTATCTCTAGCTCAGCGCATCGTTGAACTGAAGCAAAAGATCGACTATGAGAAAGCTCAGTTCAAGAAGCACATGGCCAAGATCAGCATGCAAGATGTGAAAAACTTCAAGATTATGCTGCACGAGCTCAAGGAAGCCTTTCTCAAGAAGTGTGAAGAAGCTCAAGGTTCTCGTGAACGCATGAAGAGCCTGGCTGACAAGTGTGTGCAAGCCTACAATGAGGCTGAGAAGCGCAAGGCTCTTGGTCGTCCTGGCATTGACCCAAGAATGGCTGCAAAGAAGAAGAATCCCTCAACTGACCAATCTGCACCTTCAAGGTAGGAAGAACCCCGCATAGTCTTCCCAAGAAGCATGACTGGCTTGAAGCCAAAGGTCAGGTCAACCGCTTCAGAACTGAAGAAGACAAGGACTGCCGAGGCTGAATCCAGAAAAAGGAAAAATCCTGAAGCTTCTGACGTCGCTCCCTCTAAGAAGAAGCACAAAACCAAGAAGGATCGGGCTGCTCCCACAGAGCCCTTAGTTGTTGAACCCATCTCAATGGTTCGCCCTGCATCTGAACACCACGAGCGCCAACTGATTGTTCATGAGCCTGCTTCCACAGAGGCTCCTGAAGCTGAAGACATTCCAACAGTTGACCCCACCGCCGCTGAAGACATTGGTCACCATGACAATGTTTAAGATGATGAAGTCCTTCCTCAGATTGAGCACCAACTGGTATCATCGCCTGTGCTTACGCACAACGAACTCATCAGCATTGGTCGTCCTCTGATGCCAACTGCTCAAGATGCATCATGGGCTGATCACCCACAGAGACAAGACACTCCAAGCTCTCCCCAAGTAACCCCATCAGTGCAAGAAGAGGATGACTTTGAGGCCCAGCCAACTCCATCTCCACAAGCGTTGCCAGCGCTACGCAGGCTTCACAAAGGACCAAGGTCTCAAGTCCCTCTTCCGAGCGTTCCAGAAGGAGAAGTGCACCACCAATCTGTTGCACGTCAAGTGTTTCCAGATACCACTCCTACTATGACTGTCTTTGAGTCTAAAGCCCAAGGTGCTGAAGACAATCCGGCTGCATCAGCCGATGACAAACAAGAAGAAGATCGTGTCCCTACACCCCCAAACTCTGAAGAAGCTGTTCCTGAAGTGAACGTGTCTGTGCCCGACCCTCCAGCTCATCAAGTGGAGGTTGAGAATCTTGAGGTTGCCACCACCAACACAAATGAAGCCAATGACGTAGTCATGGTTGAAGCAAATGTGGAGCCTGCACCAACCAATGTGCCAGAGGCCAATGAAGCCAATGATGCACCTGCAACAGATGTGTAGCCTGACGCCTCTGCTGATGCCACTGCTCCTGTTCCGCCACCAAGGCCACACACTATCGAGCAAGCATTCAACTATGGTCAACTTGTCACTGTCAAATGGCCTTTTCTGACTCCTCCGCCTGCTGCTGGTCCTCAGTTTGACTATCACGTTGAGCACAGGCCTCAGGTTCAGAAGCCAATACCAAGGTTGCCCAGGTTTCCAGGCACTGCATCTGCACCCGGATCGTTCAATATCAATGGCTTCAAGGCACACAACACCTTCTTTGATAGCGCCAAGAACCCCTACACCAAGGCAAGAATATCTCCTGATCAGTTCTGGAGTTATCAGCAGCGCAGTTATTACTCATGCATTCTGTACAATCAAGGTCACATTTCCCCACATATGCGTCTTGACACTGAAGCCATAACTGGACTGCCCTGTTTGGAAGAAGCTCTGGATTGCTTCAGAGAGTCAGGCTTGCTGCAGTTCGTCACTGATAAGGAGCACTGGAATGAAGAATTGCTGCTCCAATTCTATGCCACTCTTCATATCCGTGGCTACAACAGGGATCCGAAGACTTGGGTCCTTGAGTGGATGACATGAAATGTTCATCATGAAGCCAAAGCCTTTGATATCATTGAGCTTACTGGCCTGCCCACTCCAGGAGATCTGTATGAACCTGGTTGTCAGCTTCACAGTGCTGCTATGGAAAGCATCTTCCACAAGCCTGAACCCAATATGAGTCAGATGCTTAGCATGATGAAGCCTTTGCCTCCAGATGCTGAATATCCTAAGGAGTTCTATGTTGAATACCTTGAGTATCTGCCACGTACTATCTATCACATCATCAGGCGAACTCTCTGGCCCATCGAAGGACATTCTCCACATGCCAAGCTAGAAGGTGCAATGAAGACGTTGGTCTTTCATATTCTTCATGGCAAAAGCTTCAATGCACAAGACTTCTTCATTCGCCAGCTTGCTGCATTAGGATCTGACATTTTTGGCTTGAAGTTTTACGCTCCATGGGTTATGCGGCTGATCAAACTGCACTCAGCTGTCACCTATCAGCCCTCTGCTCGCAATCATCGGATCTTTCTGCCTGACATCGATATGTCAGTTGAAGCCATCTATCCAGAGCCTGCCAAGGAGCCTCTTAGTCTTCAGAATGCTGAGAATCAAAGCTTCTCTCAAAACATTGAAGGAGTTCAAGCAGTCTCTCGTATTTATCCTCTGGCTGGCACTACACGTGCACCTCACCGTGCCCTCACAGAAGCCACCGAAAGCACCATTGCCCAACGACCCAAGAAGCAATCCCGTGTTCTCAATGACCGCGAGCTTCTGGTTTCCCTTCATCAGAAACAGGATAGGCATCATGGCTGGCTGAAGCGCCAAATGCAAAGCCTCTTGGTGGACGTAAACAGGATTCGCAATCTTGCCACCAAAAATGCCTTTGTTGCCCATGAAACCTGTCGGCGTACATGGAAAGGGCTGACGCTTATGTGCTCCGAAGATGATCTTCAAGAGGATGGCTTCTCTGAATGCTTCAAGTTTGACTCAACACCTCCAAGAAGGACTGTGCTGCGACGAACTCCGTCTCTTGAAGACTCTGAGTTCTCCTCCTCTTCTGCAACTATGAATGCGAGTGATCGATGATGAAGACGATGCTACTTCACCGCCCCTACTTCTGCATGCATCGACACTGCCCCGAGTTCGTCTGCACCGCCTAACAACACCGACGACCCTGCTGCTTCACCTACTCCTCCTGGGAACGAGTAGATGCTCTATGTCTTCAAACCTTTTTGGTCCTTACTGACAAAAGGGGGAGAAGCATATGAGTTTGATAGTCTTCAAGCGGGTCCATATTGGCGGTTGCTTTATATTTTGCCTAGTGTTTACAACTCTTGCGTTTTGATACATTTACAACTCTTGCGTTTTGATACATTTGGTTCTTTGAGTTGTAACACTTAAACTTGATGGTCGTCTCCTACTTATTTGCTATTCTGTGATGAGATGATAAATTCCGCATGTGCGACGATAAATTCCGCACTTAGATCATTTTGTAGACGTCCATTTTTCACGATGCATGTCATTATCTTCACATACTTTTCATGCATGATAAATTGTCATCATAAGTTGAAGAGGATCTCCACAAGTACAACCTGCCATGTGCATTTGCATTCCAAAAGCAACTTACTTATATGCACATCTTCAGGGGGAGCCCTTGCAACTTATGAAGACAATCCCCTATCCTTTACAATTTCACATATTATATTCCCCATTGAAAACTTCAACTAGTTTGTCATCAATCACAAAAAAGGGGGAGATTGTAAGTGCATCTAGTGCCACCCCTAGTTGGTTTTGGAGTATTGACGAGAAACCTAGTTGAGGGACTAATGTGTTTGTGAGAATTGTAGGATAACACAGGTAGAAGTCCCTCATTGATTCGGTTTTCCCACCAGAGATGACCTCTAAAAATGAAGAAGACATTGAAGACAAAGGTGGTATGTGAAGACATTCACATTGAAGACTATGACAAGAGAAGACATCGCATGAAGACTATGGAGCGCGAAGACTTAGTTCTTTCGTCGTTCTTTTTCTTCTTTGTTGAGTCATAGGAACCACCGTACTATTAAGTGGGGTCCAAGAGAACCAGTGAGGATGACTGAAGTGATGCTTAACCAAAATCCTATGTCTTCGAGTGAAAACTATGAGAGCAAATCTTTTCCGGAGTTGGATAAGTCAGCTTTGCTTGTAGCCCAAGTAAAGTTGCCGTGTGTGTTTGAAATCTGACCGTTGGAACACGTGTCAGTTCCTTAGTGACCCAGGGTCATTTCAGACAAATCAGGTCGGGTTGCCTAGTGGCTATAAATAGCCCACCCCCTACAACCATAAATGGTTGGCTGCTCAGAGTTAGAGTACGGCTTTTGTCGTTTGAGAGCAACCCACCTCGAAGCCTTTGAGAGAGAATTCCTTGCGAGGATAAAGCCCTAAACACCCAGAGCCAAAGAGTGTTAGGCATCACTTAAGTCTTCCTGTCTGTGTGATCTGAAGACTTACTACACTTGAGGACTGTGAATCCTCCAGCCGGTTAGGCGTCGCGTTTTGAGCATCCAAGAGTCATTGTGGATCGCCGGTGAACGAATTCTGTGAAGGTTTGGAAGTCTACCTTGAAGACTTACCAGAGTGATTGGGCGAGGACTGGGTGTCCTTAGCTCAAGGGGAATAAGGTGAAGACGAGGTCTTCTGAGTTGAATCTCAGCCTCCCCAACCAGACGTACAGTTGTCACAGCAACTGGAACTGGTCCAACAAATCATTGTCTTCAACGAGTCACTGGTTTCATCCTTCCCTTCCCTTTGCTTACTGTTGGTCCTTGTGAAGTCATTGTATGATTGCATTATCTTTTGTCTTCACTGAGTGACTACTTGTTCTGATTGGCTTCACAATATCTTCCTACCCGATCTTACTGCCTAGCTGCTATTAGTCATTATGCTTTCACTTCATTGAATACTTGACTATGGTTTGCCTAGTGTAGTCTACCTTCCGCTGCATGGTAATAGGTTTATTTCTATCGTTTGTCTTCAAACTTCCATGTTTTGAAGACTTTCATAAAAATCGCCTATTCACCCCCCCTCTAGTCGATCACTAGCACTTTCAAGGTGGACTATGGTGGAGGGGGGCACCGCACACGGCTAAGAGATCAATGATCAATTGTTGTGTTCATGGGGTGCCCCCTGCCCCCGTATATAAAGGAGCAAGGGGGGGGGGTGCGGCCGGCCACAGGAGGAGGCGCGCAGGAGGAGTCCTACTCCTACTGGGAGTAGGACTCCCCTCCTTTTTCCTAGTTGGATTAGGACTTGGGGGGAGGAGTGGAGGAGAAGGAAGGAAGGGGGGGCGCCGCCCCCCTCTCCTTGTCCTATTCAGACTAGAGGGGGAGGGGCGCGCGTCCAGCCCTTGCCTCCTCTCCTCTCTCCCACCTAGGCCCACTAAGGCCCATTTGATTCCCGGGGGGTTCCGGTAACCTCCCGGTACTCCGGTAAAATCTCGATTTTACCCGGAACACTTCTGATATCCAAACATTGGCTTCCAATATATCAATCTTCATGTCTCGACCATTTCGAGACTCCTCGTCATGTCCGTGATCACATCCGGGACTCCGAACAACCTTCGGTACATCAAAACATATAAACTCATAATATAACTATCATCGTAATGTTAAGCGTGCGGACCCTACGGGTTCGAGAACTATGTAGACATGACCGAGACACGTCTTCGGTCAATAACCAATAGAGGAACCTGGATGCTCATATTGGCTCCTACATATTCTACGAAGATCTTTATCGGTCAAACCACATAACAACATACGTTGTTCCCTTTGTCATCGGTATGTTACTTGCCCGAGATTCGATCGTCGGTATCTCAATACCTAGTTCAATCTCGTTACCGGCAAGTCTCTTTACTCGTTCCGTAATACATCATCCCGCAACTAACTCATTAGTTGCAATGCTTAAGTGATGTGCATTACCGAGAGGGCCCAGAGATACCTCTCCGACAATCGGAGTGAAAAATCCTAATCTCGAAATACGCCAACCCAACAAGTACCTTCGGAGACACCTGTAGAGCACCTTTATAATCACCCAGTTACGTTGTGACGTTTGGTAGCACACAAAGTGTTCCTCCGATAAACGGGAGTTGCATAATCTCATAGTCATAGGAACATGTATAAGTCATGAAGAAAGCAATAGCAACATACTAAACGATCGTGTGCTAAGCTAATGGAATGGGTCATGTCAATCACATCATTCTCCTAATGATGTGATCCCGTTAATCAAGTGAAAACCCATGTCAATGGCTAGGAAACTTAACCATCTTTGATCAACGAGCTAGTCAAGTAGAGGCATACTAGTGACACTCTATTTGTCTATATATTCACACATGTATTATGTTTCCGCTTAATACAATTCTAGCATGAATAATAAACATTTATCATGATATAAGGAAATAAATAATAACTTTATTATTGCCTCTAGGGCATATTTCCTTCACTTCTTACTTCTTCTTCGTCATCTTTGTCATCGGCTCCGCCTCCCCAACAGTTAGTGTTCTTGGGACACGCCATCCCAGCGCGCGTGAGGATGGCGTCCTCCTTGCTAGACAATGGTTCTTCATTGCACCACCCCTTACTATAGATGGTGAGGTTGCATCTCCCTTCTCCATCACACTTGCGGTCCAAGCCAATGCTGCAGCTACCACATCACCAGTCGATGCTTCGTGATCTCCTCCCACCTCATGTTGTGGTGTTGGCTGGGAAGAAGGTGGTGTAGATGAACCTCCATTCGCAAAGAGTGATGGGCCAGGTGGATCCTGCAAGGCCTCCATGCGCCCCTAGGGCATGTGGGGGTGGCACGTGGCGCCCTAATAACTCACAAAGTATAGGGGATCGCAACAATCTTCGAGAGTAGTATTTCACCCAAATTCATTGATTTGATATAAGGGGAGCCAAAGAATATTTATAAGACTTAGCAGTTGAGTTGTCAATTCAACCACACCTGAGAGGTTTTTCTATGGAGCAAAATATTAATAGTGCAGTAGTATGATAGTTTTGATAGCAGCGGTTAGCAGTAGCAATAGTAACAGTAACATTAGTAGTTTCGTATCAGTGGGAACAGTAGCAAAAATAGTAGTAACATAGCAAAGACAATATGAGCAAAGCATAAGCATGGAGTAGCGATGGATATTTGGAGGAATTCATCATGTAACAATCACAACCTAGAGTGGTACACAATAGCTCCAATTCATCAATCATATGTAGGCATGTATTCCGTATATAGTCATACATACTTATAATAAGAACTTGTATAACATCTTCTGTCCTACATACTTATAATAAGAACTTGTATAACATCTTCTGTCCTACCCTCTCATGGCAGCGGGGTCCTAATGAAAATCTAAGGGTAATTAAGGCGCTTTGTTTAATAGAGAACTAGAACAAAGCATTAACAATTAATGAATACATGAACTCCTCAAATTACAGTCATCCCCGAAGAGTATCCCAATTATTGTCACCTTGGGGTCTACGGATAAGAACAATAGCAAGTGCATATAACTTGCAGATATGATCATGAACTCAAATATATTAATGAAAACATAAAGGGTTCATATCTGAGATCATGGCACTCGGGCCCTAGTGACAAGCATTAAGCATAGCCAAGTCCTAGCAACATCAGTCACAGAACATAGTGGATATTAAGGATCTAGCCCTAAAAAATTGACTCGATTACATGATTAATCTCATCCATCTCCATCTACCTCCAGTATGCCTACTATGGAATTACTCACTCCCGCTGGTGAGCATCACGAGGTTGTTGATGACGAGGCGATTGATGAATTGCCCCCTCTGTAGCCCCGAGCACACTCCAGATCGGGCCTCATGATGAAGAACAGTACGTGGCAGCGGCTCTGTATCGTAAAACGCGATGAAATTTTATCTCCTATTTTTTGAACCTTATCTCCTATTTTTTTCTCGGGAAGACGGAACTTATAGGACTGGAATTAGGTTAGAGGCTGCACGTGGGCCCCACAAGGTAGCAGGGGCACACTGGGGTAGGCGCGCGCCCTGCCTTGTGGGCAGCTGGTGGGCCCCCTCTAGCAGGTATTTGCTCCAGTATTTTAAAAATATTCAACAAAAAATCTCCGCCAAGTTTCGCCCAATTCAGAGAACTTTTATTTTTGCACAAAAAACAACACCAAAGTAGTTCTGCTAAAAACAAATTATTCCCGATTAGTTCCATTCAAATCATGCAAATTAGAGTCCAAAACAAGAGCAAAAGTGTTTAGAGAAGTAGATACATTGGAGACGTATCAACTCCCCCAAGCATAACTCAAGGTCACTAAGGACTTCTCTAAATTATCAAAACATTGACTGACCTTTTGCAAAATATGTGCCTTCTTCTTTTGATAAGAGTTGTGTGCAGGCCAACGGAAAACTAAGAGATGCTTTGATCACATCTCCGATCATCCAACCTCCAAAGTGGGACCAGCCCTTCGAGATCATGTGAGATGCTAGCAACTATGCTGCTGGAGTTGTCTTGGAATAGCGGATGATCAAAAAGATTAATGTTGTCTTTTATGCTAGCAGGAATTTGGATGAAGATCAAAAGCAATTAGCTACCACAGAAAAAGAATTGATTGCTATTGTTTTTTCTTGCGATAAATTTAGGCCCTATATTATTAATTCAAAAGTGATAATTAACACAGATCATCATGTCTTACATTATCTTCTTGCTAAGAAGGATGATAAGCCTAGATTGATTTGATGAATATTACCACTTCAAGAGTTTGACTTGCAGATAGTAGACTGCAAATGAGAGGATAATCCAGTAGCAGACCACCTATCACGCATGAAAAGAATACCAAACAACCCAGTTCCAATAAATGAGTCTTTCCAGGTGAGAGTTTGGCTATGATAAAAAAGATAGAGCCCTGGTTTGCAGATTATGCCAACTTTCTTGCAGGAAAGTACATGCCGCCGGATATGAATTATCATCAGAGGAAAAAGTTTTTCAGTGAGCTAAAGTATTATTTCTGGGATGACCCTTTCCTTTATCAGCATGGACCAGATGACATGATTAGGCATTGTGTCCCAGAGCACGAGATGAATGCTATAATTGAAAAGTGTCCCAACAACCCTTATGTAGGTGATAACCCACATGTATAGGGGATCGTTTGTAGCCTTCTTCGATAAATAAGAGTGTCGAACCCAATGAGGAGCTAAAGGAAGAACAAATATTCCCTCAAGTTCTATTGACCACCTATACAACTCTATGCACACTTGACATTTGCTTTACCTAAAACAAGTATGAAACTATTTTGCAAGAATAAAGCTACGAGTACTTTGCGAGAATCAAACTACTAATAAATTGCAAGGTAATAAAAGTGGACAGCTTTTGTCAACAAGAAAGTCACTTTTCCTTAGGCAATCAATAACTAGACGGTAATCATTCATGCAATTTTATATGAGGGAGAGGCATGAGCTAACATACTTTCTCTACTTGGATCATATGCACTTATGATTGGAACTCTAGCAAGCATCTGCAACTACTAAAGATCATTAAGGTCGTGAAACCCAACCATAGCATTAAGTATCAAGTCCTCTTCACTCCCATACGCAACAACCCACTTATCCGTGTTTAGGCTGCTGTCACCCCCGCAACGAACAATAAGCGAATCATGAACATATTGCAACACCCTACAGTGAGAATCCCTCCGTTTGCGTGACACGGAGGGCACCGTAGGACAACACCATAAATAAAATATACAATCATACCAACCAATATCATGATTAACCCATAGGACAAAATGGATCTACTCAAACATCATAAGATAGCCAAATATTATTGGCAAATAATATATGGAGTTGAGTCATACGTCTCCAGCGTATCTATAATTTTTGATTGTTCCATGTTGTTATATTATCATTCTTGGATGTTTTACAATCATTCTATAGCAAGTTTATATCATTTTTTGGGACTAACCTATTGACATAGTGCCCAGTGCTAGTTGCTATTTTTTGCTTGTTTTTTTACTTCGCAGAAAATCAATACCAAACGGAGTCCAAACACAGCAAAACTTTTTGGTGATTTTTTCTGGACTAGAAGACATCTGTTGGGCCAAGAAAGTACCTGAGGGGAGCTCTGAGGGGAGCACAACCCACCAGGGCGCGCCCAGGTGGGTTGTGCCCACCTCGATGGCCTCCCGCACCGCCTCTTTACTCTATAAATACCCCAATATTTCAGAAACCCTAGGGGAGTCGACGAAAATCAATTCCAGCCGCCCGTCGGGGAAAATATACAGGGGCATGCATTTTCCCCTGACTCGTGCATAGACAAGACGAGGGCAAGACAGAAGTCGAAGGGCCGAGAGACTTGAAGAACCAACATGCAGCTCAGAGAGATCAAGACCAAGCCAAAGGAACATGATATCGGCAAGAGAAGGGCCTCCCTCACCGGGCAGGCGAGCCCGGTAAGGGGCCAGGCCACCACCAGAAGCAAGCAACCAAGACTCCCCGGCAACACCTGTCGGGGCTTGCGGGGCCTGAACAACCCCGCCAACCACACAAGAATGACCCACGTCGTCAATCAGTATGGTGTCAAGCCGCAAGGTGATTAAGTGGCGGCATTTGCCACATGGCAGCCATCTCCTACAGAAGAAACCCACAGGTGACACCCGTCTAGCGACATGTCAAGAGAACAGGAGTGAAGCTGGCAATATAAGCCCGGTAGGCCTTGCCGGGCAACTAGTGATGTGACACTGAGCGGTGCATTTAGTGCACCCTGCCAGCCCATAGAGTTAGGTATGATGGCACTGTTTGCTATCATATCAATGGGTAATGACTGTTTTGCCACTGTGGTGACCCCTTAATCTATAAAAGGAGGCTCATGGCGATCGTAGGAGGGGGTTAGAGGTTTGGAAACTTGACAAAACCCAAGCCATCATACGCTTGTGGTCACCGTAGCCCCGAGGCAGATCTTGCCGGGAAAGTGTACCACGCACCACCACATTCATTTCCATCATCAATCCACCAAAGCAAGAGTAGGGTCTTACGCCTCATGGCGGACCGAACCTGGGTAAATTTCTTGTGTGCTCTCTGCCGTGCTGCCGCGCGCTGGTCTGCTCTTTGTGCAACGCGACGTCCCCCGTCGAACCAGCAAGGGGCCGCCCGGTCCCATAGGTGGTCGCGGACATCCCGCGACATCTTTGGCGCGCCAGGTAGGGGAATCGGTTGTGCGAACCTAAAAGCATGCGCAACATGTCATCTTTAGCACCGCCTCCATCATTGACGGCGCCATCGACCATGGCGCCCGCGGCGACGCGGAAGCGAAGCAGGGGAAAGATCCACTCTTGCGTCATGTTGTCGCTCTTCAGAATTTGCCGTGGCGATGGTTATGACCAAGGCCACCACCGATGGCGATAGATTAACCCCGGGAGCTCGTATGGCATTATCGCCATCCGAGCGCCGTCCGGGGGAAAGGGGCACAAGACATGTGGAAACAAGCTCCGTCCCTCCTATCCCTCCACCTCGTCAGCAGTCGAACTGCTTTAGCCTCGGCATCACCGACGTCGACGATTACCACACAATGCTCGGTCCAGTATTTCCCCCGTCGTGGGCAATCCTGAGCAAAGTGCTGCTATGAGTTCGTCGATTGATTCCCCGGCAAGCACACTTCGGCGAGGTTGCCTGCATTGGCACGATCCGTGCGATGGTAGTCGTCGTACTGACTCAAGGGGGGAAGCAAAAAGGAAGAGGACCAGGGAGGCTCACCACAGTGCCCCCTATGACCACCGGTCACAAGAAATGCTTGCCGACTCTCGCCGGGAGCGAAAAAGCCACCAAATCGCCCTCTACTCCTCCGGGCGCCGCGGGCGCGTCGAACGTGCGTGGCCCAACAGACGAAAAAGAAGCTCAAAACGAAAGCTAAGTCCATGCTACCACTTCTGTTTGATGCGTTTTAGATTTCTGCGGTCGTTTATCCCTTGACTCTAGTGAGTGTTCGTATTGTGAAAGCCCTCATGCGATGGAACCTCGGTTAGTTTCTTTGGTAGCTCCATTTTCCTGTCCAGAGCCATGCTCGCAGGATGAGAGGCTACGGCGAGAGCTACTTAGGAAAAACATGACGAGATGCATCCACGCCAAAGTGACTGTTAAGGGCCGGACCCTTATGACAACAGCGGCAATATGATATCGGTAGGCATCCAGAGCATACATAGGAATTGATCGTACGAACACAAGCGTATAGAGTTCAACGGGATAAACACACATTTAAAGATCCAACTAGAAATACCAGTTTCGCACAAACACTAGAGATAAGGAGACTAAACATAAAATGTGCATCATGTGCTACCTCTTGAGCATGCGTTGGTTTTCCCTTGAAGAGGAAAGGGTGATGCAACAAAGTAGCGTAAGTATTTCCCTCATTTTTTGAGAACCAAGGTATCTATCCAGTAGGAGACTACACGCAAGTCCCTGGTACCTGCACAAACAATCAAGAAACTTGCAACCAACGTGATAAAGGGGTTGTCAGTCCCTTCACGGCCACTTGCAAAAGTGAGATGTGATAAAGATAATAAGATAATTTTTTTGGTGTTTTTGTTGTATAGATTGAAAAGTAAAGATTGCAAAATAAACGACAATAGAAATAGCTAGTTGATGGGAGATTAATATAATGGAGAATAGTCCCGGGGGCCATAGGTTTCACCAGTGGCTTCTCTCAAGATAGCATAATCTATGGTGGGTGAACAAATTACTGTCGAGCAATTGATAGAAAGGCGAATAGTTATGAGAATATCTAGGCATGATCATGTATATAGGCATCACGTCCGTGACAAGTAGACCGAAATGATTCTGCATCTACTACTATTACTCCACATATCAACCGCTATCCAGCATGCATCTAGAGTATTAAGTTCATAAGAACAGAGTAACGCATTAGGCAAGACGACATGATGTAGAGGGATAAACTCAAGCAATATGACATAAACCCCATCTTTTCTATCCTTTATGGCAACAATACAATACGTGCCTTGCTGCACCTGCTATCACTGGGAAAGGACACCGCATGATTGAACCCAAAGCTAAGCACTTCTCCCATTGCAAGAAAGATCAATCTAATAGGCCAAACCAAACTGATAATTCGAAGAGACTTGCAAAGATATTTAAATCATGCATAAAAGAATTCAGAGAAGAACCAAATATTGTTCATAGATAATCTTGATCATAAACCCACAATTCATCGGATCTCGACAAACACACCGCAAAAAGAATTACATCGAATAGATCTCCAAGAGAATCAAGGAAAACTTTGTATTGAGATCCAAAGAGAGAGAAGAAGCCATCTAGCTAATAACTATGGACCCGAAGGTCTGAGGTAAACTACTCACACATCATCGGAGAGGCTATGGTGTTGATGTAGAACCCCTACGTGATCGATTCCCCCTCCGGTGGAGCACCGAAAAAGGCCCCAAGATGGGATCTCATGGGTACAGAAGGTTGCGGCAGTGGAAATAGGGTTTTGTGGTGCTCCGGATGTTTTCAGGGTATATGGGTATATATAGGCGAAAGAAGTAGGTCGGTGGAGTTGCGAGGGGCCCACGAGGGTGGGGGCGCGACTGGGCCCCCTGGGCGCGCCCTCCTACCTCGTGGCCGCCTCGCTGCTTCCTTGATGTCCACTCCAAGTGTCCTGGATCACATTTGTTTCTAAAACAATCCTCACGAAGGTTTCATTCTGTTTGGATTCCGTTTGATATTCCTTTTCTGCGAAACACTGAAATAGGCAAAAAAACAGCAATTTGCACTAGGCCTTCAGTTAATAGGTTAGTCCCAAAAATAATATAAAAGTGCATAATAAAGCCCATTGAACATCCAAAACAGATAATATAATAGCATGGAACAATCAAAAATTATAGATATGTTGGAGACATATCAAGCATCCCTAAGTTTAATTCATGCTCGTCCTCGAGTAGGTAAATGATAAAAATAGAATTTTTGATGTGGAATGCTTCCTAACATAATTTTCAAAGTAATTCTCTTTATTGTGGCATGAATGTTCAGATCCGAAAGATTCAAGATAAAATTTTAATATTGACATAAAAATAATAATACTTCAAGCATACTAACTAAGCAATTATGTCTTCTCAAAATAACATGGCCAAAGAAAGTTATCCCTACAAAATCATATAGTCTGGCTATGCTCTATCTTCACCACACAAAATATTTAAATCATGCACAACCCCGATGATAAGCCAAACAATTGTTTCATACTTTTGACGTTCTCAAACTTTTTCAATCTTCACGCAATACATGAGCGTGAGCCATGTATATAGCACTATAGGTGGAATAGAATGGTGGTTGTGGAGAAGACAAAGAAGGAGAAGTTAGTATCACATCAACTAGGCGTATCAACAGGCTATGGAGATGCCCATCAATAGATATCAATGTGAGTGAGTAGGGATTTCCATGCAATGGATGCACTAGAGCTATAAGTGTATGAAAGCTCAAAAAAGAAACTAAGTGGGTGTGCATCCAACTTGCTTGCTCACGAAGACCTAGGGCATTTTGAGGAAGCCCATCATTGGAATATGCAAGCCAAGTTCTATAATGAAAAATTCCCACTAGTATATGAAAGTGACAACATAGGAGACTCTCTATCATGAAGATCATGGTGCTACTTTGAAGCACAAGTGTGGTAAAAGGATAGTAGCATTGCCCCTTCTCTCTTTTTCTTTGTTTTTTTATTTGGGCCTTTTCTTCTCTTTTTTTATGGACTCTTTTTTTTCTTTCATCCGGTGTCTCATCCCTACTTGTGGGGGAATCATAGTCTCCATCATCCTTTCCTCACCGGGACAATGCTCTAATAATGATGATCATCACACTTTTATTTACTTACAACTCAAGAATTACAACTCGATACTAGAACAAAAATATGACTCTATGTGAATGCCTCCGGTGGCGTACCGGGATATGCGATGAATCAAGGGTGACATATATGAAACAATTATGAACGGTGGCTTTGCCACAAATACAATGTCAACTACATGATCATGCAAAGCAATATGATAATGATGAAGCGTGCCATAATAAATGGAACGGTGGAAAGTTGCATGGCAATATATCTCGGAATGGCTATGGAAATGCCATAATAGCTAGGTATGGTGGCTATTTTGAGGAAGATATATGGTGGGTTTATGGTACCAGCGGAAGTTGCGCGGTACTAAAGTGGCTAGCAATGGTGGAAGGATGAGAGTGCGTATAATCCATGGACTCAACATTAGTCATAAAGAACTCACATACTTATTGCAAAAATCTATTAGTTATCGAAACAAAGTACCACGCGCATGCTCCTAGGGGGATATATTGGTAGGAAAATACCACCGCTCGTCCCCAACCGCCACTCATAAGGAAGACAATCAATAAATAAATCATGATCCGACTTCATCACACAACGGTTCACCATACGTGCATGCTATGGGAATCACAAACTTTAACACAAGTATCTCTCAAATTCACAACTACTCAACTAGCATGACTCTAATATTACCATCTTCATATCTCAAAACAATCATCAAGTATCAGACTTCTCATAGTATACAATGCACTTTATACGAACATTTTTATTATACCCATATTGGATGCCTATCATATTAAGACTGATTTTATAGCCAAAGCAAATTACCATGCTGTTCTAAAAGACTCTCAAAATGATATAAGTGAAGCATGAGAGATCAATAATTTATATAAAATAAAACCACCACCGTCCTCTTTAAAAAGATATAAGTGAAGCACTAGAGCAAAATTATCTAGCTCAAAAGATATAAGTGAAGCACATAGAGTATTCTAATAAATTCCGATTCATGTGTGTCTCTCCAAAAGGTTTGTACAGCAAGGATGATTGTGATAAACTAAAAGTCAAACACTCAAATCATACAAGACACTCCAAGTAAAACACATATCATGTGGTGAATAAAAATATAGCCTCAAGTAAAGTTACCGATGGACGAAGACGAAAGAGGGGATGCCTTTCGGGGCATCCCCAAGCTTAGGCTTTTGGTTGTCCTTGAATTTTACCTTGGGGTGCCATGGTCATCCCCAAGATTAGGATCTTTCCACTCCTTATCCCAAAATCCATCAAATCTTTACCCAAAAACTTGAAAACTTCACAACACAAAACTCAACAGAAAATCTCATGAGCTCCGTTAGTATAAGAAAACAAACCACCACTTCAAGGTACTGTAATGAACTCAATCTTTATTTATATTGGTGCTAAACCTACCGTATTACAACTTCTCTATGGTTCATACCCCCTGATACTAGCCATAGATTCATCAAAATAAGCAAACAACACACGAAAAACAGAATCTGTCAAAAGCAGAACAATCTGTAGTAATCTGTAGGTTTCGAATACTTATGTAACTCCCAAAACTCTACCAAATTAGGAAGACCTAGATAATTTTTATATTGATCTACGGCAGTCGGAATCAGTATTTTATCGCTCTCTGGTTAAAAATAAAAATTATTCTCGTGAGCGCAAACTTTCTGTATTTTTCAGCAAGATCAAACAACAATCATCCAAGAAGATCCTAAAGGCTTTACTTGGCACAAAAACTAATTAAAACATAAAAAACACAATCATAACAGAGGATAGATGATTTATTTATTACTAAACATAAGCAAAAAGCAAGAAACAAAAATAAAATTGGGTTGCCTCCCAACAAGCGCTATCGTTTAACGCCCCTAGCTAGGCATAAAAGCAAGAATAGATCTAGGTATTATCATCTTTGGTGTTGGGGAAGAAAAGAGAAAATTTCTTATCTATAGCATTTATCCTTCTATTTTGAGAAAGCACATGGCCATTAATGGTGGAAGAAAGATTAAGCATGCTACGAAAATTTGCATCTAAGCTAGACTTCATCTCTTTGATAATTTCATTTTGATAAAAGCATAAAAGAGAGGTGGATTCAACCGTCTCACTCATGGGGTGGCCAAATATAGTTTTAATCTTTTCATAGGTATCTATGGCATCCCCCTCAAGAAAACCTTCTTCAAAAATAGAATCCAAAACTTGCTTGAACAAAGAGGGTAAGCCAACATAAAATCTTTTTAGGTATATCTCAATTTGATATTGGGGCACATAGCTAGGTCGGATCCTTAATAACCCATACCAAGCGTCTTTCAAAGACTCATCAAGCAAATAATGAAAGATTTTGGGATCATCTTCATCGAAATTATCCAAACTCTCATTGATAACCCCGGTAGGTCTTTCCATAGCATCATTATTTATGAGCTTAGAAAGGATAGAGGGCATATCCAAAGTGCCAGAACTCGGGGAAAATCCTTACCCCTTTTTGATTCGGCCATGGCGAAAGAAAGGCAAACGGGAAAAGGCCGAACGGAAAAGAGGCGAATAAAACGGCAAGGGTGAAGTGGGGGAGAGGAAAAAGAAAGGCAAATGGCAAATAATGTAATGCGAGGGAGAAGAGTTTGTGATGGGTACTTGGTATGTCTTGACTTGAGCGTAGATCTCCCCGGCAACGGCGCCAGAAATCCTTCTTGTTACCTCTTGAGCATGCGTTGGTTTTCCCTTGAAGAGGAAAGGGTGGTGTAGCAAAGTAGCGTAAGTATTTCCCTCATTTTTTGAGAACCAAGGTATCAATCCAGTAGGAGACTACACGCAAGTCCCTCGTACCTGCACAAATAATCAAGAACCTTGCAACCAACGCGATAAAGGGATTGTCAGTCCCTTCACGGCCACTTGCAAAAGTGAGATCTGATAAAGATAATAAGATAAATATTTTTGGTATTTTGTTGTATAGATTGAAAAGTAAAGACTGCAAAATAAACAGTGACAGAAATAGCTAGTTGGCGGGACATTAATATAATGGAGAATAGACCCGGGGGCCATAGGTCTCACTAGTGGCTTCTCTCAAGATAGCATAATCTACGGTGAGTGAACAAATTACTGTTGAGCAATTGATAGAAAAGCGAATAGTTATGATAATATCTAGGCATGATCATGTATATAAGCATCACGTCCATGACAAGTAGACCGAAACGATTCTGCATCTACTACTATTACTCCACACATCGACCATTATCCAACATGCTTCTAGAGTATTAAGTTCATAAGAATAGAGTAACACATTAGGCAAGATGACATGATGTAGAGGGATAAACTCAAGCAATATGACATAAACCCCATCTTTTTATCCTCGATGGCAAAAATATAATACGTACCTTGCTGCCCCTGCTGTCACTGGGAAAGGACACCGCAAAATTGAACCCAAAGCTAAGCACTTCTCCCATTGCAAGAAAGATCAATCTAGTAGACCAAACCAAACTGATAATTCGAAGAGACTTGCAAAGATATTCAAATACTGCATAAAAGAATTCAGAGAAGAACCAAATATTGTTCTTAGATAATCTTGATCATAAACCCACAATTCATCGGATCTCGACAAACACACCGCAAAAAGAATTACATCGAATAGATCTCCAAGAGAATCGAGGAGAACTTTGCATTGAGATCCAAATAGAGAGAAGAAGCCATCTAGCTAATAACTATGGACCCGAAGGTCTAAGGTAAACTACACACACATCATCGGAGAGGCTCTGGTGTTGATGTAGAAGCCCTCCGTGATCGATTCCCCCTCCGGCGGAGCGCCGGAAAAGGCCCCAAGATGGGATCTCATGGGTACAGAAGGTTGCAGCGGTGGAAATAGGGTTTCGTGGTGCTCCTGGATGTTTTCAGGGTATATGGGGATATATAGGCGAAAGAAGTAGGTCGGTGGAGCTGCGAGGGGGCCACGAGGGTGGGGGGCGCGCCTGGCCCCCTGGGTGCGCCCTCCTACCTCGTGGCCGCCTCGTTGCTTCCTTGACGTCCACTCCAAGTCTCTTGGATCACGTTTGTTCCAAAAACGTGAAGGAAATATGCCCTAGAGGCAATAATAAAGTTGTTATTTATATTTCCTTATATCATGATATATGTTTCTTATTCATGCTAGGAATTTTATTAACCGGAAAGATAGAACATGTGTGAATACATAGACAAAGCATAGTGTCACTAGTATGCCTCTACTTGACTAGTTCGTTTATCAAAGATGGTTATGTTTCCTAACCATAGACATGTCTTGTCATTTGATGAACGGGATCACATCATTATGAGAATGATGTGATGGACAAGACCCATTCGTTAGCTTAGCATTATGATCGTTACAGTTTCATTGCTACTGCTTTCTTCATGACTTATACATGTTCCTCGGACTATGAGATTACGCAACTCCCGAATACTGGAGGAACACCTTGTGTGCTATCAAACGTCACAACGTAACTAGGTGATTATAAAGATGCTCTACAGGTGTCTCCGATGGTACTTGTTGGGTTGGCGTAGATCGAGATTAGGATTTGTCACTCCATGTATCGGAGAGGTACCTCTGGTCCCTCTCTGTAATGCACATCACTATAAGCCTTGCAAGCATTGTGACTAATGAGTTAGTTGCGGGATGATGCATTACAGAACGAGTAAAGAGACTTGCCAGTAACGAGATTGAACTAGGTATTGAGATACCGATGATCGAATCTCGGGCAAGTAAGATACCGATGACAAAGGGAACAACATATGTTATTATGCGGTTTGACCGATAAAGATCTTCATAGAATATGTAGGAACCAATATGAGCATCCAGGTTCCGCTATTGGTTATTTACCAGAGATGAGTCACAGTCATGTCTACATAGTTCTCGAACCCATAGGGTCCGCACGCTTAACGTTCAGTGACAATCGATATTATGAGTTTATGTGTTTTGATGTACCGAAGGTAGTTTGGAGTCCCGGATATGATCACAGACATGACGAGGAGTCTCGAAATGGTCGAGACATAAAGATCGATATATTGGATGACTATGTTTGGATTTCGGAAGGGTTTCAGGCAAGTTCGGACAAATACCGGAGTACCAGGGGGTTACCGGAACCCCCCGGGGAGTGTAATGGGCCTATTGGGCCTTAGTGGAGAAGAGGAGGGGCAGACATGGCAAGCCGCGCGCCCCTCTCCCTCTAGTCCGGAAACAAACATATGATAGATCCCATATCGTATCATGTGTCTGTTGGAAAGATATCCTACGAGATACTTGAATTCCCACTTATAAACTCCCGAAACTTTCTGGTTATGCAATCAGGTGTTGGGGTTACAGGGGAAGCATAATATCTCACCCAAACTAACAATCCCTACATCCAGCTGTATCCATCCGTCAACACATAACCAAGAAACCTTCGGAAATTGTGTACCTCAACCTTTGAAAAGCATCCGTTATACGAGTTATGGCAATACTCCCGAACTCCCGCCCCAGTACTGGGTGGCGTCGAGATTATCTCACCAACAACTGCATAAAAGAGATTTTCGATGTCGGCGAACTCAGGTATTCCAAAACTGCAATGATAAAATTGTGACGACAACACCTCGGAGCTCAACTCCCCGGGACACAGCCACAACCCCTAAATGTTAGGAGGCACCAAGAACAATGTTCTCGTCACAAGACTATCGGAACGATTCCAAGATACTCGCGTGATCCTAATTTTTTTTCATGAAATTTGAGGAGAGGAAAGTCAAAACTTCTACGTCAGGAGGCCTCACCAGAGCGATGAAGGGACTGCGGAGTAAAAAGAATTCTACTCTCTGATATATATA
>NW_024111574.1:0-18950 GCF_003073215.2 Triticum urartu | reverse complement strand
AGCTCATTGGATGAAAAAGATGAGGAGGAGAGCGAAGAACAAAAGGAGGGAGAGCGGATTGATCATGCATTCCCACCATCTAATGAGAGTAACTCTTTATCCATACATTGTTAAATTTCCCTTTGAATTTATCGGAGGATGAATGCTATGATGATTATTATGATCCCATTGATTCTTTGGAAATATCCCTTTTTGATGATGCTTGCTATGCTTGTGGCCAAGATGCCAATATGAATTATGCTTATGGAGATGAACTTGCTATAGTTCCTTATATTAAACATGAAATTGTTGCTCTTGCACCCACGCATGATAGTCCTATTATCTTTTTGAATTCTCCCGACTACACTATATCAGAGAAGTTTGCCCTTATTAAGGATTATATTGATAGGCTGCGTTTTACTACTACGCATGATGATTTTAATAGATATAATATGCATGTGCTTTCTGCTCCTACTTGCAATTATTATGAGAGAGGAACTACATCTCTGCCTCTCCATGTTTCCCATATGATAAAATTGCAAGAAACTGTTTATACTATGCAGTGGCCTTTACTAGGTGTGCATGAATTGTTCTTTTATGACATGCCGATGCATAGGGAGAGAGTTAGACTTCGTTGTTGCATGATATATGTTACTTTTTGCTCACTACTAAATCACAAATCATTGTTTTGGCTTTGATATACCTTGGGATCCGGGTGGATCCATTACTTGAGCACTATATGCCTAGCTTAATGGCTTTAAAGAAAGCGCTGCCAGGGAGACAACCCGGAATTTTTAGAGAGTCATTTATTTCTGTTGTGTGCTTTTATAAAGTACAAATCCATTGTATCATAAAAATAATGTGCCAAGATTTGCCTTTAGGATGTTTACATTGCGTGTTGGTTTGTGCGGTGCAAAACAGAAACTTTGGCTGTAGTGCGCGATTTTACATTTTTTACTGGAATGTCAAAAGGTTCTGAAACCTTTTCACTGTCTTTCTATACAAATTTTTTTATTTTTCATAACTTTTTTCAGAATTTTTGGAGTACCAGAAGTATGGTGAATGTTCAGATTATTACAGACTGTCCTGTTTAAGACAGGTTCTGTTTTTGATGCATAGTTTGCTTGTTTTGATGAAACTATCAATTTCTATCAGTGGATTAAGCCATGGAAAAGTTATATTACAGTAGCTACAATGCAAAAACAAAATATGAATTGGTTTGCAATAGTACTTAGAGTAGTGATTTGCTTTATTATACTAACGCATCTTACCGAGCTTTCTGTTGAGTTTTGTGTGGATGAAGTGATCAAAGATCGAGGAGGTCTCGATATGAGGAGAAGGTGGAGAGGTAAGAGCTAAATCTTGGGGATGCCCAAGGCACCCCAAGTAAATATTTAAGGAGACTCAAGCATCTAAGCTTGGGGATGCCCCGGAAGGCATCCCATCTTTCTTCAACAAGTATTGGTATGTTTTCGGATTCGTTTCGTTCATGTGATATGTGCAAATCTTGGAGCGTATTTTGCATTTAGTTTTCACTTTTCTTTGATGCACCATGCTGGTATGAGATAGTCCATGGTTGATTTATAGAATGCACTTTGCACTTCACTTATATGTTTTGAGTATGGCTTTATAGAATGATTCATGTGCTTCGCTTATATCATTTGAAGTTAGGATTGCCTGTTTCCCTACACATAGAAAACCGCCATTTGTAGAATGCTCTTTTGCTTCACTTATATTTGTTAGAGCATGGGCATATCTTTTGTAGAAAGAATTACACTCTCTTGCTTCACTTATATCTATTTAGAGAGTTGACAGGAACTGGTCATTCACATGGTTAGTCATTAAATCCTACATAAAACTTGTAGATCACTGAATATGATATGTTTGATTCCTTGCAATAGTTTTGCGATATAAAGATGGTGATATTAGAGTCATGCTAGTGGGTAGTTGTGGATTTTAGAAATACTTGTGTTGGAGTTTGTGATTCCCGTAGCATGCACGTATGGTGAACCATTATGTAACGAAGTTGGAGCATGAGGTATTTATTGATTGTCTTCCTTATGAGTGGCGGTCGGGGACGAGTGATGGTCTTTTCCTACCAATCTACTGCCCTAGGAGCATGCGCGTAGTACTTTGTTTCGATGACTAATAGATTTTTGCAATAAGTATGTGAGTTCTTTATGACTAATGTTGAGACCATAGATTATACGCACTCTCACCCTTCCATCATTGCTAGCCTCTTCGGTACCACCTCGAGAGTTGGTGCAAACTTCGCCAGTGCATCCAAACCCCGTGATACGGTACGCTCTATCACACATAAGCCTCCTTATATCTTCCTCAAAACAGCCACCATACCTACCTATCATGGCATTTCCATATCCATTCCGAGATATATTGCCATGCAACTTGCATCATCATCATATACATGACTTGAGCATTTATTGTCATATTGCTTTGCATGATCGTAAGATAGCTAGCATGATGTTTTCATGGCTTGTCCGTTTTTTGATGTCATTGCTACGCTAGATCATTGCACATCCCGGTACACCGCCGGAGGCATTCATATAGAGTCATATTTTGTTCTAGTATCGAGTTGTAATATTGAGTTGTGAGTAAATAAAAGTGTGATGATCATCATTATTAGAACATTGTCCCATGTGAGGTTACCAATATAAAAGTGGCCAAAGAAGCCCCCCAAAAAAAAGAGAGAGGCCAAAGAAGCCTACATAAAAAAGAGGGAAAATAAAAAATGAGAGAAAAGAGAGAAGGGACAATGTTACTATCCTTTTACCACACTTGTGCTTCAGAGTAGCACCATGTTCTTCATATAGAGAGTCTCTTGAGTTATCACTTTCATATACTAGTGGGAATTTTCATTATAGAACTTGGCTTGTATATTCCAACGATGGGCTTCCTCAAGTGTCCTAGGCCTTCATGAGCAAGCAAGTTGGATGCACACCCACTTAGTTTCAGTTTGAGCTTTCATACACTTATAGCTCTAGTGCATCTGTTGCATGGCAATCCCTACTCCTCGCATTGACATCAATTGATGGGAATCTCCATAGCCCATTGATTAGCCGCGTCGATGTGATACTTTCTCCCTTTTTGTCTTCTCCACACCACCTCCGCCATCATATTCTATTCCACCTATAGTGCTATGTCCATGGCTCACACTCATGTATTGCGTGAAGGTTGAAAAAGTTTGAGAATAATAAAGTATGAAACAATTGCTTGGCTTGTCATCGGGGTTGTGCATGATTTAACATTTTTTGTGACGAAGATGGAGCATAGCCAAACTATATGATTTTGTAGGGATGAACTTTCTCTGGCCATGTTATTTTAACAATACATGATAACTTTATTAGTATGCTTGAAGTATTATTGTCTTAATGTCAAATGATAGACTATTGCTTTGAATCACTCATGTCTTAATATTCATGCCATGATTAGATTATATGGCTAAGATTATGCTAGGTAGCATTCCACATCAAAAATTATTATTTTTATCATTTACCTACTCGAGGACGAGCAGGAATTAAGCTTGGGGATGCTGATACGTCTCCGTCGTATCTATAATTTTTGATTGTTTGATGCCAATATTCTACAACTTTCATATACTTTTGGGAACTTTTTAGACTATTTTTGGGACTAACATATTGATCCAATGCCCAGTGCCAGTTCCTGTTTATTGCATGTTTTTTGTTTCGCGAAAAATCCATATCAAACGGAGTCCAAACGGGATAAAAACTTACAGAGTTTTTTTGGAATATATGTGATTTCTGGGAAGAAGAATCAACGCTAGATGATGCCCGAGGGGGCCACGAGGCAGGGGGCACGCCCCTCACCCTCGTGGACACCCTGTAAGGCAGTTGGTGTCCTTCTTTCGCCGCAAGAAAGCCAATATCTGAATACAAATGGTGTTAAAATTTCAGCCCAATCGGAGTTACGGATCTCTGGCAATATAAGAAACGGTGAAAGGCCAGAATCTGAAACACGGAAACAGAGAGAGACAGAGATACAAATCCAATCTTGGAGGGGCTCTCGCCCCTCCGCCGCCATGGAAGCCATGGACCACGGGGTAAACCCATCTCCCATCTAGGGAGAAGGTCAAGGAAGAAGAAGAAGAAGGGGGCTCTCTTCCCCTCTCTCCCGGTGGCGCCGGAACACCGCCGGGGCCATCATCGTGTGACGGCGATCTACACCAACACCTCCGTCATATTCACCAACATCTTCATCACCTTCCCCCATCTATCTACAGTGGTCCACTCTCCCGCAACCCACAGTACCCTCTACTTGAACATGGTGTTTTATGCTTCATATTATTATCCAATGATGTGTTGCCATCCTATGATGTCTGAGTAGATTTTCGTTGTCCTATCGGTAATTGGTGAATTGTTATGATTGGTTTAATTTTCTTGTGGTTATGTTGTTGTCCTTTGGTGCCCATCATATGAGCGCGCGCGTGGATCACACCATAGGATTAGTTGTATGTTGATAGGACTATGTATTGGAGGGCAAGAGTGACAGAAGCTTCAACCTAGCATAGAATTGATGCATACGGGATGGAAGGGGGACCAATATATCTTAATGCTATGGTTGGGTTTTACCTTAATAAACATTAGTAGTTGCGGATGCTTGCTAATAGTTCCAATCATAAGTGCATAGAATTCCAAGTCAGGGATGACATGCTAGCACTGGCCTCTCCCACATAAAACTTGCTATCGGTCTAGTATAGTAGTCAAATGCTTAGGGACAATTTCGCAACTCCTACCACCACTTTTCTGCACTCTCTATATTTACTTTATTGTGTCTTTATCTAAACATCCCCTACTTTTTATTTACGCGCTCTTTATTATCTTGCAAACCTATCCAAAAACACCTACAAAGTACTTCTAGTTTCATACTTGTTCTAGGTAAAGCGAACGTCAAGCGTGCGTAGAGTTGTATCGGTGGTCGATAGAACTTGAGGGAATATTTGTTCTACCTTTAGCTCCTCGTTGGGTTCGACACTCTTACTTATTGAAAGAGGCTACAATTGATCGCCTATACTTGTCGGTTATCAAGACCTTTTTCTGGCGCCGTTGCCGAGGAGCAATAGCGTGGGGTGAATATTCTCGTGTGTGCTTGTTTGCTTTATCACTAAGTAATTTTTATTTGCTGTCCTAAGTTGTTCTCTATCTTTAGTTATGGATATGGAACACGAAATACCAAAAAAAATAGGTTTACTTGCTACTCATGGAGATGGGGAACCTCCTAAAACCCTCGATGCTCATTATGTGAAAGATATCATGTACTACTTTGATAGTCCTGAGAAAACCCCATTCAATTATATAATGGGAGACACGTTGGATCAACGTGAATACTTTAGGAATTATCGCTTGACACAAAAAGGGAAACTATTATGGGATCAAATTCATATGTTGCATTGGTATGCTCGGTAACTTTGCTTGAGATATGACTATACTTGTTGCTCTAGGATGAAGGCTCCACACCTTCCCTTTTCATGCAAATTTATTGATGATAAAACCTTGGCTTCTTATGCTAATGGTATATATGATTACTATGATGTGGAACAAATAGAAGAATTTGTTGCTTTTATGGGTGCTTATGAAATTGAATCTTTGTTTAAAGAGTGTGAAACTTTTGATGATTCAATTTATAGACCTGAAAATTTAGCTATCCTTAAATATTTATATGATAATTATGAATTCAATTCCGATATTGATGATTTCATTGAGAGAGTCTCCGCTGTCCAAGAAGAGACTAAAATTTTGCAAGAGTCTATGGAAGAAGAAATTGATGAAACTGTGAGCTCATTGATATTATTATCCAATGATGTGTTGCCATCCTATGATGTCTGAGTAGATTTTCGTTGTCCTATCGGTAATTGGTGAATTGTTATGATTGGTTTAATTTTCTTGTGGTTATGTTATTGTCCTTTGGTGCCCATCATATGAGCGCGCGTGTGGATCACACCATAGGATTAGTTGTATGTTGATAGGACTATGTATTGGAGGGCAAGAGTGACAGAAGCTTCAAACCTAGCAAGAATTGATGCATACGGGATGGAAGGGGAACCAATATATCTTAATGCTATGGTTGGGTTTTACTTAATAAACATTAGTAGTTGCGGGATTGCTTGCTAATAGTTCCAATCATAAGTGCATAGAATTCCAAGTCAGGGATGACATGCTAGCAGTGGCCTCTCCCACATAAAACTTGCAATCGGTCTAGTAACATAGTGAATTGCTTACGAACAATTTTGCAACTCCTAGCACCACTTTTCCACACTCGCTATACTAACTTTATTGCTTCTTTACCTAAAACAGCCCCTAGTTTTATTTATGAGCTCTTTATATTCTTGCAAACATATCCCGTTACACCTACAAAGAACTTCTAGTTTTATACTTGTTCTAGGTAAAGCGAACTCAAGCGTGCGTAGAGTTGTATCGGTGGTTGATGAAACTTGAGGGAATATTTGTTCTACCTTTAGCTCCTCGTTGGGTTTAACACTCTTACTTATCGAAAGAGGCTACAATTGATCCCCTATACTTGTGTTATCAAGGTACCAAAGTAATCCAGGAGTGGATCACTGGACAGCGGTCAAGAACAGCCTGAAATACCTGAAAAGGACTAAGGATATGTTTCTCGTTTATGGAGGTGACAAAGAGCTCGTCGTAAATGGTTACGTCGATGCGAGCTTTGACACTGATCCGGATGACTCTAAGTCACAAACTGGATACATATTTTTATTGAATGGTGGAGCTGTTAGTTGGTGTAGTTCTAAGCAGAGCGTCATGGCGGGATCTACGTGTGAAGCGGAATACATAGCTTCTTCGGAAGCAGCAAATGAAGGAGTCTGGATGAAGGAGTTCATATCCGATCTAGGTGTAATACCTAGTGCATCGGGTCCAATGAAAATCTTTTGTGACAATACTGGTGCAATTGCCTTGGCAAAGGAATCTAGATTTCACAAGAGAACCAAGAACATCAAGAGACGCTTCAATTCCATCCGCGATCAAGTCAAGGAAGGAGACATAGAGATTTGCAAGATACATACGGATCTAAATGTTGCAGACCCATTAACTAAGCCTCTCTCACGAGCAAAACATGATCAGCACCAAGACTCCATGGGTGTTAGAATCATTACTGTGTAATCTAGATTACTGACTCTAGTGCAAGTGGGAGACTGAAGGAAATATGCCCTAGAGGCAATAATAAAGTTGTTATTTATATTTTATTATATCATGATAAATGTTTATTATTCATGCTAGAATTGTATTAACCGGAAACTTAGTACATGTGTGAATACATAGACAAACAGAGTGTCCCTAGTATGCCTCTACTAGACTAGCTCGTTAATCAAAGATGGTTAAGTTTCCTAGCCATAGACATGTGTTGTCATTTGATGAACGGGATCACATCATTAGAGAATGATGTGATGGACTAGACACATCCGTTAGCTTAGCACTATGATCATTTAGTTTATTGCTATTGCTTTCTCCATAACTTATACATGTTCCTATGACTATGAGATTATGCAACTCCCGAATATCGGAGGAACACTTAGTGTGCTATCAAACGTCACAACATAACTGGGTGATTATAAAGATGCTCTACAGGTGTCTCCGATGGTGTTTGTTGAGTTGGCATAGATCGATATTAGGATTTGTCACTTCGATTGTTAGAGAGGTATCTCTGGGCCCTCTCGATAATGCACATCATTATGAGCCTTGCAAGCAATGTGACTAATGAGTTAGTTACGGGATGATGCATTACGGAACGAGTAAAGAGACTTGCCGGTGATGAGATTGAACTTGGTATGAT
Source organism: Triticum urartu (assembly GCF_003073215.2). Taxonomy (NCBI): domain Eukaryota; kingdom Viridiplantae; phylum Streptophyta; class Magnoliopsida; order Poales; family Poaceae; genus Triticum; species Triticum urartu. Next base: position 11,144 of record NW_024111574.1, on the reverse strand, counting down.
GATACCGACGATCGAATCTCGGCAAAGTAACATACCGATGATAAAGGGAACAACGTATGTTGTTATGCGGTTTGACCGATAAAGATCTTCGTAGAATATGTAGGAACCAGTATGAGCATCCAGGTTCCGCCATTGGTTATTGACGGGAGATGAGTCTCGGCCATGTCTACATAGTTCTTGAACCCGTAGGGTCCGCACGCTTAACGTTCGATGGTGATATGTATTGTGAGTTATGTGATTTGATGTACCAAAGGTTGTTCGGAGGCCAGGTGGAGGCGCCCCCCAGCCCAATCCTAATTGGGGGGGGGGGCTTTCCTGCTCTCCCTCTTCCTCTTTCCTTCCCCTCCTAGTTGGACTAGGAAAGGGGGGAACCCACTCCTAGTAGGAGTAGGATTACCCCTTTGGGGCGCGCCCCATGAGGCCGGCCGGCCCTCTCCTCCCCTCCTTTATATACGGGGGAGAGGGCACCCCAAAGACACACAAGTTGATTTCTTAGCCGTGTGTGGTGCCCCCCTCCACAGATTTCCACCTCAGTCATATTGTCGTAGTGCTTAGGCGAAGCCCTGCGTCAGTAATTTCATCATCACCGTCAACACATCGTCGTGCTGACGAAACTCTCCCTCGGACTCAACTGGATCTAGAGTTCGAGGGAAGTTACCGAGCTGAACATGTGCAGATCGTGGAGGTGTCGTCCGTTCGGTACTTGATCGGTTGGATCATGAAGACGTTCGACTACATCAACTGCGTTACTGAATGCTTCCGCTTTTGGTCTACGAGGCTACGTAGACACACTCTCCCCTCTCCTTGCTATGCATCTCCTAGATAGATCTTGCATGATCGTAGGAATTTTTTTTTGAAATACTGCGTTCCCCAACAGTATTTTGCAAATTTCTATGTCTACAATGCTCTTCATAGAGCTACTCTAGCTAATTGCTCCCACTTTTAATATGTATCCAGATTGAGACCCAGAGTCATCTGAATCGGTGTGTAAAGCTTGCATTGACGTGACCCTTTACGACGAACTCTTTATCACCTCCATAACCGAGAAACATTTCCTTAGTCCTCTTAGGTAACTAAGGATAATTTTGACCGTTATCTAGTGACCTTCTCCTGGATCACCATTGTACCCCTTGCCAAACTCATGTCAAGGTACACAATAGGTCTGGTACACAGCATGGCATACTTTATAGAACCTATGGCTAAGGCATAGGGAATGACTTTCATTCTCTCTTTCACTTCTGCCGTGGTTGGGTTTTGAGTCCTACTCAACTTCACACCTTGCAACATAGACAAGAACCTTTTCTTTGACTGATCTATTTTGAATTTCTTCAAAAAAAATTGCCAAGGTATATATTTTGTGGAAGTCCTATTAAGCGTTTCGATCTATCCCTATAGATCTTGATGCCCAATATGTAAGTAGCTTCACCGAGACCTTTTATTGAAAAATTCATATTCAAGTATCTTTTTTATGCTATCAAGAAATTCTATATAATTTCCAATCAACAATATGCCATCCACATATAATATTAGAAATGCTACAAAGCTCCCACTCACTTTCTTGTAAATATAGGCTTCTCCGAAAGTCTGTATAAAACCATATGCTTTGATCACCTCATCAAAGCATATATTCCAACTCCGAGATGCTTGCACCAGTCCATAGATGGATCGCTGGAGCTTGCACACTTTGTTAGTACCTTTAGGATCGACAAAACCTTCTAGTTGCATCATATACAACTCTTCTTTGAGAAATTCATTAAGGAAAGCAGTTTTGACATCCATTTTCCAGATTTCATAATCATAAAATGCGGCAATTGCTAACATGATTCGGATAGACTTAAGCATCGCTACGAGTGAGAAAGTCTCATCGTAGTAAACTCCTTGAACTTGTCGAAAACCTTTCGCGACAAGTCGAGCTTTGTAGATAGTAACACTACCATCAGTGTCCGTCTTCCTCTTGAAGATCCATTTACTCTCAATGTCTTGCCGATCATTGGGCAAGTCCACCAAAGTCCACACTTTGTTCTCATACATGGATCCTATCTCAGATTTCAAGGCCTCAAGCCATTTGTTGGAATCTGGGCTCATCATAGATTCTTCGTAGTTCATAGGTTCGTCATGGTCTAGTAACATGACTTCCAGAACAGGGTTACCATACCACTCTGGTGCGGATCGTGCTCTGGTTGACCTACGAGGTTCAGTAGCAACTTGATCTAAAGTTTCATGATCATTATCATTATCTTCCTCTCTAGTTGGTGTAGGCATCACGAGAACGGTTTTCTGTGATGAGCTACCTTCCAATTCGAGAGAAGGTACAATTACCTCATCAAGTTATACTTTCCTCCCACTCACTTCTTTCGAGAGAAACTCCTGCTCTAGAAAGGATCCATTCTTAGCAACAAAGATCTTACCTTCGGATCTGTGGTAGAAGGTGTACCCAACAGTTTCTTTTTGGGTATCCAATGAAGACGCACTTCTCCTATTTGGGTTCGAGCTTACCAGGCTGAAGCTTTTTCACATAAGCATCGCAACCCCAAACTTTAAGAAACGACAGCTTAGGTTTCTTGCCAAACCACAGTTCATACGGTGTCATTTCAATGGATTTAGATGGTGCCCTATTTAACGTGAATGCAGCTGTCTCTAATGCATAACCCCAAAACGATAGTGGTAAATCGGTAAGAGACATCATAGATCACACCACATCTAATAAAGTCCGGTTATGACGTTCGGACACACCATTACACTGTGGTGTTCTAGGTGGCGTGAGTTGTGAAACTACTCCACATTGTTTTAAATGAAGGCCAAACTTGTAACTCAAATATTTGCCTCCGCGATCAAATTGTAGAAACTTTATTTTTCTTGTTACGATGATTCTCCACTTCACTCTGAAATTCTTTAAACTTTTCAAATGTTTCAGACTTGTGTTTCATTAAGTAGATATACCCATATCTGCTCAAGTCATCTGTGAAGGTTAGAAACTAACGATACCCGCCGCGAGCCTCAATACTCATCGGACCGCATACATCGGTATGTATTGTTTCCAATAAGTCATTAGCTCGCTCCATTGTTCCAGAGAACAGAGTTTTATTCATCTTGCCCATGAGGCATAGTTCACAAGTATCAAATGATTCATAATCAAGTGATTCCAAAAGCCCATCTACATGGAGTTTCATCATGCACTTTACACCAATATGACCTAAACGGCGGTGCCACAAATATGTAGCACTATCATTATCAACTTTGCATCTTTTCGCATCAATATTATGAATATGTGTATCATTACGATCGAGATTCAATAAACCATTTACATTGGGTGTATGACCATAGAAGGTTTTATTCATGTAAACAAAACAACAATTATGCTATGACTTAAATGAATAATTGTATCGCAATAAACATGATCCAATCATATTCATGCTCAACGCAAACACCAAATAACATTTATTTAGGTTCAACACTAATCCCGAAGGTAGAGGGAGTGTGCAATGGTGATCTTATCAACCTTGGAATGACTTCCAACACACATCGTCACCTCGCCCTTAACTAGTCTCTGTTCATTCTGCAACTCCTGTTTCGAGTTACTAATCTTTGCAACTGAACTAGTATCAAATACCCAGGGGCTACTACGAACACTAGTAAGGTACACATCAATAATCTGTGTATCAAATATACCTTTGTTCACTTTGCCATCCTTCTTATCTACCAAATGTTTGGGGCAGTTCCACTTCCAGTGACCATTTCCTTTGCAGTAGAAGCACTCAGTTTCAGGCTTGGGTCCAGCTTTGGGCTTCTTCATGGGAGTGGCAACTTGCTTGCCATTCTTCTTGAAGTTCCCTTTCTTTCCCTTGCCCTTTTTCTTGAAACTAGTGGTCTTGTTAACCATCAACACTTGATGCTCTTTCTTGATTACTACCTTCGCCAATTTCAGCATCACAAAGAGCTTGGAAATTTTTTTAGTCATCCCTTGCATATTATAGTTCATCGCGAAGATCTAGTAGCTTGGTGATAGTGACTAGAGAACTCTGTCAATCACTATCTTATCTGGAAGATTAACTCCCACTTGATTCAAGCGATTGTAGTACCTAGACATTCTGAGCACATGCTCACTGGCTGAGCTATTCTCCTCCATCTTGTAGGCAAAGTACTTGTCAGAAATCTCATACCTCTCGACACGGGCATGAGTCTGAAATACCAATTTCATCTCTTGGAACACCTCATATGCTCCATGGCATTCAAAACGTTTTTGAAGTCCCGGTTCTAAGACGTAAAGCATGGTGCACTAAACTATCAAGTAGTCATCACTTTGAGCTTGCCAGACGTTCATAACATCTGCATCTGCTCCTACAATAGGTCTGTCACCTAGTGGTGCATCAAGGACATAATCTTTATGTGTAGCAATGAGGATAATCCTTAGATCACGGACCCAGTCCGCATCATTACTACTATCATCTTTCAACTTATTCTTCTCTAGGAACATATCAAAAAAATAGGAGCTATATCGCGAGCTATTGATCTACAACACAGATATGCAAATACTATTAGGACTAAGTTCATGGTAAATTAAGTTCAATTAATCATATTACTTAAGAACTCCCACTTAGATAGACATCCCTCAAGTCATCTAAATTATACGTGATCCAAATCAACTAAACCATGTCCGGTCATCACGTGAGATGGAGTAGTCATCAATGGTGAACATATCTATGTTGATCATATCTACTATATGACTCACGTTCGACCTTTAAGTCTCCAGTGGTCCGAGGCCATGTCTATATGTGCTAGGCTCGTCAAGTTTAACCCGAGTATTCTGCATGTGCAAAACTGTCTTGCACCCGTTGTATGTGAACGTAGATCCTGTCACTATCGGATTACGGGTTCCGGCAAAAACCTTGAGGTTCAAACTCTACGGTGCACACGAAGACCTCTCTCCCCCTAGCTCACACTCTCACCACGATCTCAAAGCCTAGCTCGCTAAACCCACGGAACAAGGGACATGAGAGTTTATACTGGTTCGGGCCACTGATGTGGTGTAATATCCTACTCTAGTTTGGTGTGGTGGATTGCCTTGTAGGCTGGGGATGAACAATTACAAGGGAAGAACAACCTCCTGAGGAGAGGCGTTCTCGAGCTCGATGAGCTTGTGTGGTTGGGGATGATCTGAATGATCCGTCCAAGATCAGTCCTCCCCCCCCATGGTGGTGGCTAGTCCTATTTATAGAGGCCCGGGCCCTCTTCCAAAATATTAGGCGGGAAGGGATCCCACAACGGCCAGTTTGAAGGGGGAGAACTAGTACAAGTTATCCTGACAAAAGGTGGTCTTTGCCTGCCAAAGGCTCTGGTGGTGACGCTGTCGTGGGTTCTGCGATGACCTCCGTCCTGCCGTCCTGCTGGTCTTGGTCTCGTTGCACCGATATGGAAACCTTTGCCTGAAGCCTCGTGACTCCTCGCCCGCACCTGCCTCTTTAGCATCAAAGAGGCAACTGGTACTCTGCGCCCGCTGGCGTCCGCCTGGCCTTGGTCGTCACGGATCACGTCACGGGAACCTTGCGAGGTGCCCCTCGCCCTGATCTCTCCGCTCCTTGTGAGACAGCCTAGTGAGGCTACCCCTGAGGAGGTCTTGTGTCATCCACCTCGCGAGGCTTGGCCCCTCGCGAGGGTCTTGAGTGTTTGCTGATGAAGATGGGTCGTACCAGGCCGTTAGTGGAGCCACGTCATGGGCCGCGGGCAGGCAAGTCTGGGGACCCCGGTTCCCAAAATGCCGACAGTAGCCCCCGGGACCAAGGCGCGCTCAGACTTGGCTACGAGGCGTAGCCAAGGGTCAAGTGTGAAGCGCCGCGGGACCCCAACAGCCTGCGGCCTTGATTGACGTGTGGTGATTGATAGGGCGTGGGCGTCTCCGCTTCCCCATGCTGCCTCGACAACTGCCCAACTTGATGAGTCCCTGTTGCATTCAGAAAAAGGTCATCATTAGCTTAGATCATGGAGGTCGGCGGTTGGCCCCCCCTTGGCTATAAATGAGGGGAGGAGCAGGGCCCCCGTTGCTCATCTCTTCCTCCATTCCGCCCGCTTCTTCTTCTTTGCCGCAACACCCATGGCGCCAGTGAAGAGGTTCTCGGCCACCAAGAAGGGGAAAGCTTGCCAGGAGGGGCCTGGCTCGCCACCGCCTAAGAGCGGGCGCGGTCGCCCGCGCAAGCATGCCGCAACCCCCGCTGCGGTCCCTTGTGGGCGTGGGCGAACTCCCTCGGGGTCCGGTGCCGTCCTTGGCGGCCACGACGGTGGGAGCCGCCTAGGTTGGGGCAGCCCCGTCAATGAGGGGAGGCGCACCATGGTCGCTCGGCCTCCCCGGCCACGCTTCCACTCGGCGGAGGTGGTGCCGGAGTTTGTCGTGTGGTCAGAGAACCCGGTCGGCACTTGGCTTCAACTTCCGCGCTCCTTCGCCGGCGAACTGCCGGCCCCAGGTCCCGACGGCCTCTGGCTGCAGGGCGACGGCTGCTGCAGCAAGGCTTCGTGGGTCGCGGTGGAGATCTCTACTGTGGGCGACATAGCCCTGGCCCGCGGACGGCAGACGTTCGCCCGCGCGCATGGCCTGGGCAGGCGGTGCACCCTCCACTTCAAGTTCGACGGGGCGGCAACCCTCTTCATGAGGGTGTTCAGGGAAGACGGTCGCCGCACCGGATGCTGCGCTGAAGACGACGATGATGGCGAGGCGCTCGGCCTTGGCGATGGTCGTGACAAGCACGAGGGTGAACTCACCCTTAGTGGTGGCTGCGGTTCGCCCAGCTATGGCAGCTCCTCCTCCGGCGAGAACACCAGCAGCGGCGGCTACGACCATCTATCACGCCGTCGGGCACGCTTCGAGGACGGTGGTGGGTTGTCCCATCGTCGCGCCCCGATGAAGCGCGAGGAGGGCTCCGTCTGAATTCGGGGGCCGATCCTCGTGAGCAGCCGCGTCGTAGGAGCCGCTTTTGCTTGTCCTCTCCTTCCCTTTCCTCTTGCATTGTGAGAAACGAGTATGGAGCCCTGCGGGGCCGTGTAATGAACCATGGTGCTTACTGATACATCTCCAACGTATCTATAATTTATGAAGTATTCATGTCAAGTTTACAATAGTTTTATATGATTTTGGTATGATTTGATTAGAACTAACCCGGATTGGCGCTGCTTTCAGCAGAACTACCGTGGTGTTTTTTTTGTGCAAAAATAAAAGTTCTCGGAATGCGATGAAAATCAACAGAGAATTTTTCTGGAAAATATAAAAAATACTAGAACAAAAATCTACCGAAGGGGAGTCCCGTGGGCCCCACGAGGGTGGTGGTGCACCGACCCCCCCTGGGCGCGCCCCTGTGCCTCGTGGACTTCCCGTGGGGCCCCCTGACTTGTTCTCAACGCCAACCTCTCCTATAAATGCCCAAACCTTCGGAAAATAACCTAGATCGGAAGTTCCGCCACCGCAAGCCTCTGTAGCCACGAGAAATCAATCTAGGCCCTCTCTGGCACCCTGCCGGAGGGGGCCATCATCACCGAAGGCTATGGAGGAGGATCCCGGAGGGGCCATCATCACCATGAAGGCCAAGGACCAGAGGGAGAACCTCTCCCCATCCAGGGGGAGGCCATGGAGGAGGAAGCACAAGGGGGAGAACCTCTCCTCCTCTCTCTCGGTGGCGCCGGAGTGCCATCGGGAGGGGAATCATCGCCGCGGTGATCGTCTTCATCAACATCACCATCATCATCACCATCCTCATCTCTTTTACGCGGTCCACTCTCCCGCACCCCGCTGTAATCCCTACTTGAATATGGTGCTTTATGCCACATATTATGATCCAATGATGTGTTGCCATCCTATGATGTTTTGAGTAGATATCCTTTGTCTTTGGGTTGATTGATGATCTAGATTGGTATGAGTTGTATGTTTTATTTTGGTGCTATCCTATTGTGCCATCTGTGTCGCACAAGCATGAGGGATTCCCGTTGTAGGGTGTTGCAATACGTTCATGATTCGCTTATAGTGGGTTGCTTGAGTGACAGAAGCATAAACCCGAGTAAGGGGGTTGTTGCGTATGGGATAAAGGGGACTTGATGCTTTAATGCTATGGTTGTGTTTTACCTTAATGATCTTTAGTAGTTGCGGATGCTTGCTAGAGTTCCAATCATAAGTGCATATGATCCAAGAAGAGAAAGTATGTTAGCTTATGCCTCTCCCTCATATGAAATTGCAATGACGACTAACGGTCTTGTTAACAATTGCCTAAGACAATTTCGCACACCAATCCATCATTATTCCACACTCGCTATTTATAATACTTAAGTAATATATTCTAACTTTATGATAACAACACCTATTTTTATGTTTTAGCTCTCCGATATCATGCAAAGTTATCCTCTTCATACCCACAACGTAGTTTTATTTCTCATTTCTAGTTGGAAGCAAACGTTCGGTGTACGTAGAGTCGTATCAGTGGCAGATAAGACTTGAGATAATATTGATCTTACCTTTAGCTCCTTGTGGGTTCGACACTCCATAGTTATCACTTCCACCTTTGGGAATTGCTACGATGTTTCCCTACACTTGGGGATTATCACTTACGTTGCTTTTGTGGTGTGTTTATTGCTTCCGAGTTGTGTTGTGAGATCTATGCCCTATACGGGTGTAGAGGGGTAACTTAGCTCGATGCATCCAGGGTAGCTTTGACCTCATGAGGGAGCGCGTCTCTGGGCACCTGGTGGGGCTTCCCCACTGTTGATTCGGGCGACATCGCGAGGCTTCACGGCGGCGTTCCCCCCCCCCCCCCTACAAGGTCCATCCACCGCATGGCGTCCTGTTGTGTCTCATCAAACGTTAGGACCCGTGCGGAGCGATGCCTGACCTCGTGAGGGAGAACCGCTTCTGCTCCATAGACGAGGAAGAACGGGGTCTCGCCTGTTGGCTTGGTGGCGGTGGTGCGGATGGACCACAGCACAGACTAGAGCTCGTCGTTCCAGCCCCTGCCGCATGCTTCGAGCTTCTTCTTGAAGGTCCGGGTCTTGAGGCCTCTCAAGACCTCTGCGTTGGCACGCTCAGCTTGGTCATTACTGCTGGGTTGTGCCACCGAAGCGTAGCAAATCTGTGTTCCAAGGTTAGCACAATAGGTCTTGAAGAGATTGCTAGTGAACTGTGAGCCGTTGACGGTGATGATGCGGTTAGGGACCCCGAACCGGCTCACGAGGCCCTTGATGAACTTAACTGCTGACCCGGCTGGGATGGTGCAGACGACTTCCACCTCTGCCCATTTGGTGAAGTTGTCGATGGCGACGTAGAGGTAGCGGTAGCCCCCAGGCGCTCGCAGGAACGGACCCAGGATATCCAGCCCCCAGATCGCGAATGGCCATGAAAGTGGGATAGTCTGGAGGCCCTGGGCAGGCTAGTGGATTTGCTTGGCATGGAATTGGCAGGCCTCGCAGGACCTCACCAACTCGGCCGCGTCGTTGAGTGTCGTGGGCTAGTAGAACCTGCTGCCGAACGCCTTGCTGACCAGGGTGCGTGCCGAGGAGTGGTGCCCGCAATCTCCACCGTGTATGTCAACTAGCAGCTCGTTCCCCTGCTCCCTGGAGATGCATCGCAAGGAAACATTATTTGGTCACTTTCTGTATAACTCACCATCCTGTATGCAGTATGCCGTAGCCTGTCGGGCCACGCGCTCTGCATCCTCCTCTTTCTCCGGCAGTGTCCCTCGTATCAGGTACGCCTTGAATTCCTCGGTCCAGCATCCCTCCGAGGCTCGAGCACCAGGAGAAGACGTGCTCCTGAGGTCGGACCACAAGCGGGGGCTCCCGAGGCTGGTGGCTGGGGGAGTTCCTCTCGAGGTGATGTAGTCTCCGTAGTCGCGGGGGTCGCCGAAGGCTTGAAGAGTTGTTCTTCGAAAACACCAGGTTCTTGGGGTAGATGTCTTGACGCCCTCTTGGCGATCTCGTCGGCCTCCTTGTTGGTGCCGCGTGGCACATGTTGTAGCTCTAGGCCTAAGGATTGCTTCTCCATCTTGCGTGCCTCCGCGAGGTAGGCCTCCATATGCTCGTCCCTTGGTCCGTACACCTTGTTAGAGAAGTTGACGAGGAGCTGGGAGTCGCCCTTGATGCTGAGACGCTTCACCCCCAAGGCCGCCGCTGCCTTGAGGCCAGCGATCAACCCCTCGTATCCCGCAATGTTGTTGGAGACATTCTCACCCTGCTGGAAGCAAAGCTGCACGGTGTAGTATAGCTTGTCTTGGGTGGGCAAGATGAGCACAGCGCCAGCCCCCGGGCCTTGGCGTGCGAAGGCGCCATCGAAGTACATGACCCAACCATATGGTGCTTCACTTCCTGGCGAGAGAGATAGGCTCTCGCCAACTTCAGGTTCCGGGGCGTCGGTCCATTCGGCTACGAAGTCGGCTAGGGCGGCTCCCTTGATGACCCTGGTTGTGCTGAACTCGGGCTGAAATGCCTGAAGTTCGATGTTCCACTTGGCGACCCTTCCTGCGGCATTAGGGCTCTGGAGCACCCTCTCCAGTGAGTAAGCAGAGACGACCTTGATCGGGTGGCCTTAGAAGTAATGGCACAGCTTGCGTGAGGCCACCAGGAGCGCGAGCAAAAGCTTCTGGGGCATGGGGTACTACGCCCTTGCGTCCCGCAATACTGTGTTGACGAAGTACACCGGGTGCTCGACGAAGGCAGGAGCGTCGATGGAGTCCGCAACTGCTGGAGGTTGCGACACCTCCGGAGGTGGGGTGACCTCCGGAGCTTGGTCACCTTTCGGGGCCTCTGTCGGCCCTTGAACGCCATCTTGTGGGGCGTGATCGTCTGTGGGGATCGTCTTGGTCTTAGCGGCATCATCTTGTGACCGCACCATTCCAGCTGAGGGCGCGACATTGCGTTGCGGGTTCTTGGCCCGGCGCTCCTCCCGAACTGCCACCAACACCGCGCTGGCGGAGTGAGGTGTAGAAGCCAGATAGAGCACCAGAGGCTCGAGGGGGCGAGGTGCCACCATCACCGATGGGCTGGTTAGGTACCTCTTGAGGTCTTGAAACGCCAGATCTTCCTCTGGGGTCCATTCGAACGGGGCCTTCTTCCTCATCAGCTTGAAGAACGGTAGGGCACGCTCCCCCGGCTTGGAGATGAAGCGCCCCAGCGAGGTCACG
>NW_024111573.1:0-28818 GCF_003073215.2 Triticum urartu | reverse complement strand
GACGTTTTAGCTCTTCGTTCCGCTCTTGGTTTACAGGCTTTGTTAACCGGACCGGAAAAGGGGGCATTTTCTGGGTAGGTTTCCCTATTAAGTCAGCACCGGATCAAGATTGGAGACCCACCACAAGCAGAGAACAAAAAGCCTAAGAGTGGTGACCAACCATCTGCAAAAGGAGTAACAGAGCAAAGCGGAGAAGAGAAGGAAGCTCTCAGGTTTAGTGATTCATACCTGTCCTGTCTTTTGTTTCCAGGGTTTCGATTTCCGGTCCAGAGCTAGTCTACTTATTTATTTTATACGGAAACGTAATTTTGCATATTATACGGAATTTGTCATACCAGGTTTTCCTAGAGTTGAGGAATTCTATCCATTCCAGGAAAAGCACTGGTTTGAGAAACTACACTACAGGAAAGTACTAAGGAATAGGCTCCGAGATGTAGGGCTGTTACTTCCTCCGAGAAGGGCCTGAACTCGTAAACTCGTGTGTACAACTCCTCCATAGCTAGGATCTTGCCTCTACATTCCTACCCCCTATTCTACTGTCAGTCTTAGAACCACGACAGTTGGCGCCCACCGTGGGGCCGGTGTCTTAGCGACTTGTTGGAGAAGTTGCAATTTTTCCGTCCCCTTCATCATGTTCTAGGCGGAGGTTTGGCTGAGGGCCGCGAGATCCATCTCGGCGCGCTCGTGTTTGTCGCCGACGACTCCGCTTGGCTTCAGGAGGCACCACTTGCGCCGACGCCCTCCCCGCCCACGGGGCGAAGCACTTCTGCGCGTGCGTCCGTGGCGTCCTCCTGCGGCAACCGTCGACCCAGTACCAGTCGACTCCAGCAGCTTTCCCCCTCCCTGCGACCCGCCGGAGCAAACGCACCGGTCGGTCCAGGCATCAGCAGTGGGTGAAGCATGCGGTGGCCCGCCAGTCGGCCACCCCTCAAGTCGCGGCGATCGAGCCCGGCGAAACTCTCTACGACCTGTTCGATCTATCGACTGGCTCCGTAGAGACCGCATCCGAGTGCGACAGTAGCGACCCGGCGGCGGAAGTTTTGATGTTCAATGGACCACGCAGCCCTCCTGGCTTCAACCGCAAAGACGGTGGCGACAGGAACGGCGATCCGTCGCGCGTTCACGAGGAGTACCGCCCCGAACCCCTTTCCTCGCAGCAGAGGGAGGAACTTCACCGCCGGAACATGGATGCATTGCATACTCCTATAGTTGGAGAAACCCCTGAGGCCTAGGCCTTGGAGCAGGCGCGCCTGGCCAACCTGGCTGAGCGCACTCGACTAGAGAACCTCCAGCGCGCACTCGACGATCGCGCTCGACAACGTGCTCCTGAGTCCAGTCGACGCCATCTTTTTCCACCTCCGACTCAGGTATACCGAACACCGATCCAGAATCTAGCAGCTACTGCCGGGATAGCAGAGTCTATCCAACCTTCCCAATCAGAAGCTGGCCGAGATCTGGTGCAGATCAGAGCCTTGCTCTGGGCAGCAGGAGAGCAGAATACGGCCGTGTCTCAGTCACGGAATAGGATCCATAGCTGATCCGTGGTCGCAGACACAGTTCAGTCGGCCCATAGCCCGAGATCACCCCCGAGGTGTGAGGGACGTGGGGATCGGCGTGGTCAGTACAGAAATCGAGAGCAGTATGATCGCCGTGCCGATCGCGATGATCGCCGTCGAGTGCCCACGCCTCCTCCAAGGAGTGGGTCATACGTGCCTCGGTCACATGAAGACAGACGCCCTCACAGTGTCGGAAGAGGTATTCCAGTCGACCCCAGGGAGCCATGCTTTGATGCGAGATCTATTCTCGTGCAGGGCTTGGTCGACAGAAACAGAGCTCACCGAGAGGGCCATGACAGAGATCCGCAAACTAGCAACAGGGTGCATGTCTCTGGTCCAGAGTGCTTCAGCAGAGCTATTAGAGCTGCGGTGATTCCCCCCAACTTCAGGTTGGCATCTGGAGTTAGTAAGTTCACCGGAGAGTCCAAGCCTGGCACTTGGCTTGAAGACTACCGAGTGGCTGTCCAGATTGGTGGCGGCAATGATGAAGTGGCCATGAAACACCTTCCTCTGATGTTGGAGGGCTCGGCTAGAGCATGGCCGAATCAGTTAGCGCTTGGAGCATCTATACTTGGGAAGATCTCGCCCGAGTGTTTGTCAGAACATTCGAGGGCACTTGCAAACGGCCGGCAGGTTTGACAGAATTATAGTGTTGTGTTCAGAAACCGAATGAAAGTTTGAGGGATTATATCCAGAGATGGATCACCCTACACCACACGGTAGAAGATGTGTCAGATCATCAGGCAATTTGTGCCTTTAAGGAAGGCGTCAGGTATCGGGAGTTGAATATGAAATTCGCCCGGACAGGAAATATGACTCTGGCTCGGATGATGGAAATTGCCACCAAGTATGCCAATGGTGAAGAAGAAGAGCGACTCCAGAGTGGCAAGCACAAAGCAGTCGCCCACGAAGCCGGAGGAGGAAACTCTGGTCGGAAACAGAAGTGCAAGGCTGAGCCAGCTACTCCGGGTGAAGCCTTGGTTGTGGTTCAAGGAAAGTTCAAGGGGAAGCCCAAAGGGTCATGGAACCCCAAGAAAGTAAAATATCAAGATGGAAATGACGTGTTGGATCTACCGTGCCATATCCACACCAAAAAAGATGAAGAAGGTAATTTCATTTACCCGAAGCACACCACTCGGCAGTGTCGGCTCCTAATCCAGCAGTTCTGAGAGAAACAGCCCAAGGAAAAGGAGAAGGAAGCAGACAAGGCTGAGGATGAGGGAGAGGATGATGATGGTTATCCCCGCGTGAATTCCACTCTGATGATTTTTGCTGACGTTGAGAGCAAAATTCGATTGAAAGTCATCAACAGGGAAGTGAACATGGTCGCTCCAGTGACACCCAGCTACTTAAAGTGGTCGCAAACTGCCATTACATTTGACCAGTCTGATCATCCAGCGCACATTGCCACCCCCTGGGAGGCAAGCACTGGTGGTCGACCCGGTGGTCGAAGGCACTCGACTGATAAAGGTTTTGATGGACGGTGGTAGTGGCCTGAACATACTGTATGCAGAAACATTGAAAGAATGGGCATTCCGATGTCCAGATTCAGCGAAAGCCATATGAGTTTCCATGGGGTCATTCCAGGCAAGAAGGCTGCATCCCTCGGTCAGATTGCACTCGACGTGGTTTTCGGTGATTCCAAAACTTACCGCAAAGAAAAGTTGACGTTTGAAGTTGTGGATTTCCAGAGTGCTTATCATGCAATTCTAGGCAGGCCAGCTTATGCACGATTTATGGCTCGACCATGTTACATGTACCTCAAACTGAAGATGCTTGGTCCCAGAGGAGTGATCACTATCTTTGGTAACCGGAAGAAGGCGGAAGAATGCTTCCAGAAGGGCTCAAAGATCGCCGATGCCTAGATGGCCGTGGTAGAATTGCAAGAATACCAGAAAAACGCAGATCCGAGTGACTTGCTGCGAGCCAAGAAGCCAGCCACAGATTTAGCATTCCAGTCGTCTGGTGAAACGAAGTCGATTCACATTCACCCGACGGATCCCAATGCAGCTCCGACTCACATTTCAACCACACTCGACTCCAAATAGGAAGAAGAGCTCATCCAGTTCCTCCGTGAGAACTGGGACATCTTTGCATGGAAGCCTTCTGACATGCCGGGTGTTCCCAGGGGACTGGCTGAGCATCATTTGTGAGTCGACCCGAAGGTGAAACCAGTCAAAGAGCATCTTCGACGGTCCGCCGCCCAGAAAAGAAAGGCAATCGTTGAAGAGGTGGCTCGGCTTTTGGCAGCTGAGTTTATCCGAGAGATTTATCACTCCGAGTGGTTAGCCAATGTTGTCATGGTCCCAAAGAAAGACGACTCACTTCGCACGTGTATTGATTTCAAGCATATCAATTGGGCCTGCCTGAAAGATCACTTCCCTCTCCCTCGCATCGATCAGATAGTCGACTCGACTGCAGGGTGCGAGCGTTTGTCCTTTTTGGACACCTACTTTGGGTACCACAAGATCCGTCTGTACGGACCCGACGAAATAAAGACAGCTTTTATCACCCTGTTTGGGTGCTTCTGTTATGTCACAATGCCATTCGGTTTGAAGAACACCGGAGCCACATTCATGCGGATGATTCAGAAGTGCCTGCTCACTCAGATTAGTCGGAATGTGGAAGCATACATGGATGACATTGTGGTCAAGTCACGTAAAGGTTCCGACCTACTGACTGACCTTGCTAAAACCTTTGCCAACCTTAGAAGGTATGATATCAAGCTCAATTCATCAAAGTGCACGTTTAGAGTTCCAGGCGGAAAGTTACTCGGTTTTCTTGTTTCCGAACGAGGAATCGATGCTAACCCAGAGAAAGTAGGCGCTATACTCTGAATGAAACACCCTGTGCGTGTGCATGATGTCCAGAAGCTTACTGGTTGCTTGGCCGCCCTAAGTCGATTCATTGCTCGCCTCGGTGAAAAGGCGCTGCCTCTTTACCGACTGATGAAGAAATTAGACAAGTTCGAGTGGACCCGAGAAGCTGATGCAGCGTTTGCAGAGCTAAAAGCCCTGCTTTCCACCCAGCTGGTGCTTGATGCTCCAATCAGCAAAGAGCCTCTACTGCTTTATATAGCATCCACTGGACAAGTCGTCAGTACAATACTTACGGTCAAGCGGGAAGAAGAAGGAAAAGCTTATAAGGTTCAACGCCCAGTTTATTATATTTCTGAAGTCCTGACCCCGTCAAAGCAGAGATATCCTCATTATCAGAAGCTTGTCTATGGGATTTACATGACCACGAAGAAGGTTGCACACTATTTCTCGGATCACTCTGTTACAATCGTCAGCGACGCTCCATTGTCAGAGATTCTGCACAACAGAGATGCAACTGGTCGAGTGGCCAAATGGGCGATTGAACTCCTTCCCTTGGATATCAAGTTTGAGGCAAAGAAAGCTATCAAGTCCCAAGCAATAGCAGATTTCCTCGCCGAGTGGATCGAACAGCAATTGCCAACTCAAGTTCACTCTGAGCACTGGACCATGTTCTTTGATGGTTCCAAGATGTTGAACGGTTCTGGTGCTGGAGTAGTTCTGGTATCCCGCCGAGGAGACAGGCTCAGATATGTCCTCCAGATTCACTTTGATTCCACCAACAATGAAGCAGAATATGAAGCACTCCTGTATGGGTTGCGCATGGCCATCTCACTCGGCGTCTGTCGCCTCATGGTCTATGGCGACTCAGATTTGGTAGTTAATCAAGTGATGAAGGAGTGGGACGTCAGAAGCCCAGCCATGACTGGTTACTGCAACACGGTGAGAAAGCTTGAGAAGAAGTTTGAGGGGTTAGAACTCCACCACATACCCCGACTGAAAAATCAAGAAGCCGACGATTTGGCAAAGATAGGTTCCAAGAGAGAAGCCATTCCCGCAATGTGTTTTTGGAGCATATTCACTCGCCGACAATTCAGGAAGATCCTTTTACCGAAGAGCCCCCGCAACCTAAGAGCGCCACAGATCTGACTAAAGTCGAGGTCCCAGCCGTGGTCGACTTGATCATGGAGGTTCTGGCCATTACTCCCGACTGGACGGTGCCCTACATTGCATACATCCTCAGGAAAGAACTCCCAGAGGATGAAGAAGAGGCTCGACAGATCGTCCGTCGATCCAAGGCCTTTACTGTGATAAGAGGGCAGCTGTTGAGGGAAAGCGTGACTAGAGTCGGTCAGAAATGCATAACACCAGAAGAAGGTCGAATGATCCTCAATGACATCCACTCGGGGACCTGTGGCCATCATGCGTCCTCTCAGGCCATCGTGGCTAAAGCATACCGAGCTGGATTCTATTGGCCACGAGAAAATGAAAATGGCGAAAGATATAGTCGACAGATGTGAAGGCTGCCAGTTTTACTCCGACATGTCTCACAAGCCAGCATCAGCCCTGAAGACCATCCCCCTCATCTGGCCCTTTGCTGTTTGGGGACTGGATATGGTTGGACCACTGAGAACTGGCAGGAGCGGCTTCACTCATGTGCTCGTTGCAGTCGACAAGTTTACCAAATGGATCGAAGCTAAACCTATCAAGAACCTTGATGCTAGCACCGCTGTCAGTTTTATCAGAGAATTGACATTCAGATATGGAGTCCCACACAACATCATCACGGACAATGGATCGAACTTCGATTCCGATGAGTTCAGAGCTTTCTGCGCCTCTCAGGGCACTCGAGTCGACTATGCTTCTGTCGCTCACCCGAAGTCGAACGGAGAAGCAGAAAGAGCCAATGGCCTAATTCTCAAAGGACTGAAACCCTGACTGATGCGTCATCTCAAACACGCGGCACACGCTTGGGTTGATGAACTTCCGTCAGTTCTGTGGGGTTTAAGGACAACTCCTAATCGGTCGACCGGACGAACTCCTTTCTCCTTAGTCTATGGAGCCGAAGCTGTTCTGCCAAGTGACCTGCTCCACAATGCACCCCGAGTTGAGCTCTTCTCCGAAGAGGAAGCAGAGCAGGCCCGGAAAGATTCAGTCGATCTCTTAGAGGAGGAAAGAGAGATGTCCTTGATCCGCTTGACCATTTATCAGCAAGACTTACGTCGATTCCACGCCAGAAATGTGAGGGGTCGAGCCTTTCAAGAAGGAGACCTGGTTCTTTGAGTGGATCAACAGAAATCACACAAGCTTGCCCTGACTTGGGAGGGCCCCTTCATCATCACCAAAGCTCTCCACAACGGAGCATACCATCTTCACAGTATTGAGCATCAGAAAGACGAGCCACGGGCTTGGAACGCGGAGCTGCCCCGCCCCTTTTATACTTAAGCACTCGTTTGAATAAAATGTAATAAGAAACACCTTTGTAATTTGTTTATCAAACACAAGAGCTTATGGTCCTATCATTCGATTGTTGTGTTCTTATTTACTTCTGAAATCCCCCAGTGGGTGGGCTTAGTCGCGAATCCGTTTCGCCTAAGTTCGAAAGAAAATCCTACCGAGTGGAGAGCAATCCGCCCACTCGGGGGCTTAGCTGAAGTCCAATACTCGCGTAAGTTCTCTCACTAGGAGACTTAGCTGCAGTCCAGTACTCGCCTAAGTTTGAAAAAATCCTACCGAGTGGAGAGCAATCCTCCCACTCGGGGGCTTAGCTGCTGTCCAGTACTCGCCTAAGTTCTCTCACTAGGAGACTTAGCTGCAGTCCAGTACTCGCCTAAGTTTGAAAAAATCCTACCGAGTGGAGAGCAATCCTCCCACTCGGGGGCTTAGCTGCAGTCCAGTACTCGCCTAAGTTCTCTCACTAGGAGGCTTAGCTGCAGTCCAGTACTCGCCTAAGTTTGAAAAAATCCTACCGAGTGGAGAGCAATCCTCTCACTAGGAGACTTAGCTACAGTCCAGTACTCGCCTAAGTTTGAAAAAATCCTACCGAGTGGAGAGCAATCCTCCCACTCAGGGGCTTAGCTGCAGTCCAGCACTCGCCTAAGTTGTCTCACTAGGAGGCTTAGGTGCAGTCCAGTACTCGCCTAAGCTTGAAAAAATCCTACCGAGTGGAGAGCAATCCTCCCACTAGGGGGCTTAGCTGCAGTCCAGCACTCGCCTAAGTTCTCTCACTAGGAGGCTTAGCTGCAGTCCAGTACTCGCCTAAGTTTGAAAAAATACTACCGAGTGGAGAGCAATCCTCCCACTAGGGGGCTTAGCTGCAGTCCAGCACTCGCCTAAGTCAAGACCCATATCCTATCCGCAAGGACGACGAGGTGCAGGTCGACTGCAACCTTCTCCTTCGGAGCTACGGCACAAATACAATCCGCTCCATCCTTATCCGCAAGGACGACGAGGTGCAGGTCGACTGCAACCTTCTCCTTCGGAGCTGCGGCACAAATACAACGTCCGCTCCATCCCTATCCGCAAGGACGAGGTGCAGGTCGACTGCAACCTTCTCCTTCGGAGCTGCGGCACACAATACAACGTCCGCTCCATCCCTATCCGCAAGGACGAGGTGCAGGTCGACTGCAACCTTCTCCTTCGGAGCTGCGGCACAAATACAACGTCCGCTCCATCCCTATCCGCAAGGACGACGAGGTGCGGTCGACTGCAACCTTCTCCTTCGGAGCTGCGGCACAAATACAATGTCCGCTCCATCCCTATCCGCAAGGACGACGAGGTGCAGGTCGACTGCAACCTTCTCCTTCGGAGATACGGCACAAATACAACGTCCGCTTCGTCCCTATCTGCAAGGACGACGAAGCATTCCGAGCAGTGAACAAAGTCCATTCAAAGGCAAACACAAGCACATTCGGAAGTAAACCAAATTCAAATAAATCCTAAAAGTTCCAAGCAGCAAATCAAAAGTACTCGGGCATCAAACCTGAAGGAGTTCAACGGTTACAGCAATCACTCGGCATTCTGAGGCAAATTTAAAGCGGATTCAAGTTTCATAAGTTTGTTCACTCGGCCGGAGGAGGGCTGGCAGGCTCCACGAATGAGTCCAAGTCGATCCCATCAGCGATCCGAGTGGCGGCAGCAATGAAAGTCTCCATGAAGGACTGTAAGTCATGCTTTTTGGTGTTAGCGACTTTGATCGCAGCCATCTTGTCTTCACGAGCCTCCTTGCAATGGACTCGCACCAAGGACAGCGCCACGTCAGCACCACACCGGACAGAGGATTTCTTCCATTCTTGCACTCGGTCAGGGATCTCGTTCAGTCGAGTCATTAGGGATTCCAGGTCATTCTGAAGCGTCACCCCCGGCCAAAGCGATGAGTCCATTCGAGAGACTACCTCCTTCAGGCGCACGAGGTAGCTTGTGGCGCTGGCGATACGGGACTCCAGTCAGAGCACGTTCATCGCAGACTGGATAAGTGATACGGTCCAGACCTGTCTCGACCCTTCCAGTTTCCTCGTCGAAGTCTTAGCAGAATTCTGCAGCCAAAAATTAGTCAATCAACCGAGCAAGATCCGTTTTATCTTGGGCTGCTTTTTGCGCGGTGGCGAGGTCCGAGTCCTTCTTCTCCAGAGCCAACTTCATTTTCTCTACAAAAGAAACAATCGAATCAAAGAAGAGATCAAAGAAATATATTGAAAGTCAGTCGACAGTCAGTTACCTTCCATACCAACGGCTTTGTCTTGAGCTTTCTTCAGATTCTGCTGGGCTAATTCCAAGTCGAGGTTGAGATGCCTCTGCTTCTCCTCAAGTTCAGAAAACTTAGAAATAAGAGTACAAGACTTCTGCAGAAGGCAAAAGCCGGATCAGTCGATAAGATCAAAGGTTGTTTACTTCCGAGTGAATAAAACCTAAAGAAGTTCGCTTCGACCCCAACCGACTGCACACAGTCGACTGCGGTCTCAGGGGCTACACCCAGCGGGTGCACTTGGCGTGCCCCCGCTGACTAAGACTCAACTCGACCGGTCCGCACGGACCAGAAAAAAAGCTGTTCAGACCCCAGTCGACTGCCAGCAGTCGACTGCGGTCTCGGGGACTACACCCAGTGGGTGAACTTGGCGTGCCCCCATCGGTTTGGATCCTACTCGACCGGCCCGCCTGAGTCAAGTGTAAGGAGTAAAAAAGAAAAGAAAGAAGAACTCAGACCCCAGTCGACTGCCAGCAGTCAACCGCGGTCTCGGGGACTACACCCAGTGGGTGCACTTAGCGTGCCCCCACCGGTTCAGATCCCACTCGCCCAGACCGAGTGGATGATCAAAACTACCAAAAACAACAAAACACCCAGTGGGTGCTCTAATTCGACGCAAACAACAGCAGATTATGCAGAAGAAGATTTTTTCGAGTAACACTTCCTCACAGAGCAAAAACAGTCAGAAAGTCTACTCACCTGGACATTGGCCCGAAGGGCAGCACTCGCGTCGTAGGCAGCCTGGCTGTTCTCATGCACCGTCTTCACCCGCTCCATCATCATGTCAGCCTGTCGGATGGCTTCCGTAGCCGCTTCCGACTGGTTGTCCGGGACGGGAAAGCTGGTGAAAAAGTGAGCAGTCGACCCAGGTGCGGCGGCTTGGAGCTTCGTGGTGTGGAGTTGGACGACTGAAGGAATCACAGGCGCAGTCAGCGGTGTGGGGTGCTCACTCGACAAGGGTGCAGCGAAGGTCACAGAGGCCTTGCCCGCGTCTTCAGGTTGACGGACGGGAGGTGTTGTAGTGGGTTCTTGCCGAGACATCCTACCAGCTGCTACCTTCTTGCTCTTCCTGGGCTTAAGAGCCACATCTTCATCGTCATCTGGAAGATCGATGACGTTGGGTGGAGCTGCAAGGCAGATCATTCAACCCCAAGTGAACTACTCGAATGCAATCGACCAAAGAATCAAGAAGAAAATCGCAAGAGTTTATACCTGGGTTGGAGCTTACTGCATCTTCCATTTCCTCGTCCCGGTACTGGAAAGAAGAGGTTCCTGACGTAGTAGCATTGCAAAGACCCGCATTCAATCGGTTACGTCCGGTTAATCGAGTCGATGAAAAGGACAAGTCAGATGGTTACCCGGAGATGGTAGGAACAGTCACTTTGATCCTGGGCAAAGCCTTTGGCAGTTTGGAGGAGGTGGCTTTCGGTGCTTTCGGCGCTTGAGGCGGCGCAACTTTGGACTGTTTTGGAGCCTTCTCAGTCGGTGCTGGGGAAGACGTCTTGGGACGCTTCGAAGACTGACCAATCGGCGTGCCACCAAGTCCGGAGCGCTCACCCGGTCGTGAGCGTGTTTGGATCTCCTCTCCCTGCGAGGAGGCGAGTCGACTTCTTCGTCATCAGTCGATTCATCGCTCTCCTCGTCCTCCTCGGCATCCGAATGCTCCTCGCCACTCTCGCCCCCGCTTGCTTCTTCCTCGGCATCTTGGTCTTGCACTCCATTGGGCATTGAGTACATGTCAATGAGGGCCTGAAAGGACAACGGTCAAAGGGAATTCAGTCGACCATAAACAAGATATCACACGGTGAATCGGAAAGATACTTGATAAAACAGAATTATACCTGCTCCAGCTGGTTGAGTTGTCGAATGGAATCACCCTCCTAGACCCCCGAGGGTTGTCTTTGTTGCTGGTGATCCCCATCAACCACTTCTCCAGGGTATCCTTGCTGACATCCTCCGGGTGGATCCGAGTGGAATCAGTGAGCCCAGAGTACATCCACATCGGATGATCACACGCCTGAAGCGGTTGGATGCGTCGACCGAGAAAGACCTCCAGCAGGTCCATCCCGGTCACCCCGTCGCAGACAAGCTGGATGACCCGCTCGACCAGCACCTTGACATGTGCCTTCTCTTCTGGAACTACCTTCAGGGGGGCGGGCTTCTTCACTCGAGCCAAGGAAAAGGGAGGAAGTCCAGTCGACTGACCCGGGGTCGGCTGATCCTTGCAGTAGAACCAAGTCGACTGCCAGCCCCGGACCGAGTCGGGGAGGATCATGGCTGGGAAGGTACTCTTGCTCCTCATCTGGATCCCCAGACCCCCGCACATCTGGATCACTTGTGTCTTCTCGTCACTCGATTTGGCCTTTTTGACCGACTGGGAGCGGCGGGTGAAGATGTGTTTGAAAAGTCCCCAGTGCGGTCAACAGCCCAAGAAATTTTCACACATCGACACGAAAGCAGCCAGATAGACTATGGTGTTTGGAGTGAAATGGTGAAGTTGAGCCCCAAAGAAGTTCAAAAAACCCCGGAAGAAAGGATGGGGAGGCAGTGAGAATTCGCGATCTATGTGGGTGGCAAGGAGAACACACTCACCCTCCCTTGGTTGCGGCTCGGTTTCATTCCCCGGGAGCCGTGCCGACTTATGGGGGATCAGTCCCCCCTCCACCAGGTCATCGTGGTCGTCCTGGGTGATTGTCGAGCGGATCCAGCCACCCTGGATCCAGCCCGGCGGCAGGCCGGATCTCGACGAGGATCCGCCCCGGCTGGTCCGCTTGCCCTTCGCCTTCGCGGTCGCCTTCTTCGCGCGCTCCAGCGCCACCGTCTTCTCTTTCCCCATGGCAACAGGTCGAGCGAGAGCGAGAGTCCGGCGACGAGAGTGGAAGCGAGCGTGATGGAGAGATCGGGAGAAGAAGAAGAGAGGATGGGAGCGCACGGGGCAGAGGCTTGGTCCGGGGCCTTTTATAAGGTCGTCACCCGAGTGACTGGCTGGTGGACCCAGACAATGTAAACAAATCCCGCAATAGTCGCACGCGCAGTACGTGGCGAAAAAGGTGGCATGGGGATCGAGGAGACTTGCCTAATCCGTCCCAATAACCTCGGTTCCGTCCGTCTGGCACGCTTCCCAAAATTCGAATCCCGCGAAATCCGCGGAGAGCAGAGCGACCTGTCAGACTGAAGATAAACATCCTCTACATCATCATTCGGAATTCTACCGTGAAAATTCACTCGACAAAAACCAAGAATGGACCAAGGCGACTGAGAAAGGAGTCAACGTCTTCACCTCAACTCATTGTTCCAGAACAAGATATACTCATAGCACAAAGAATGGGTCGGAAGTGTTCCCATCTCCTTCCTCACTCAAACCCTGATCCATTCAGGGGCTAATGATGAAGCTATGTACCTAGGGTAGGGTCATGGATCTGTCCAACATACCCTCCCCAAGGACATCTCTACAAAGAATCAGAAGCAGTCGAAGAGAAACCATCATCCACTCGACCATGAAGATGTGCTCACTCAACCACCTTGAAGACACTCGACCACCAGAAGATGAGAAACCCTCCACTCTGCAATGGTCATGACTTGAACCATAGCTTTATGGGCATTTACAACACTTTACTGCAGACGTTACCAGTAACGCCCCTCCTTTATGAGCATCGAACCTTGTGTAACGGAGGAGAGCTGGGGTCTTGGCGCACTCTATATAAGCCACCCCCTCCTCTGGGACAAGGGTTCGCACTTTCTGTAATTCGCACACATATATTCAGTCGACCGCCTCTGGGCTCCGAAACGTAGGGCTGTTACTTCCTCCGAGAAGGGCCTGAACTCGTAAACTCGTGTGTACAACTCCTCCATAGCTAGGATCTTGCCTCTACATTCCTACCCCCTATTCTACTGTCAGCCTTAGAACCACGACACTATTCATATGCTCAGCAACACCATTTTGTTGAGGAGTATAAGGAATGGTGTAATGTCTAACAATGCCTTCAGACTTGCAATAATTCTTAAATTGCTTAGAACAGAATTCCATACCATTATCAGTGCGAAGTATTTTTACCTTCTTTTCAGTTTGTCTCTCAATCATAATCTTCCACTCCTTAAATGCTGAGAATGCTTCATATTTATGCTTCAAGAAATAAGGCCATACTTTTCTCGAATAATCATCAATAATAGTCAGCATGTAACTAGCACCACCTAGTGACTTCTTGCGAGATGGTCCCCATAAATCAGAATGGACATAATCAAGAACTACCTTCAGTTGTATGAGTCGAAGTGTTGAACTTCACCCTCTTGTGTTTGCCGAAGATACAATGCTCACAAAATTTCAATTTACCAGGTTCATATCCATCAAGAAGACCTCTCTTATTTAACTCTGCTAAACCAAGTTCACTCATATGTCCAAGATGCATATGCCAAAGGTTAGCAGCATCACAATCAGAATTCTTTGAAATAACTGGAGTAGTGTTACCTGAAATGGTAGAACCCTGAAGGTAGTAAAGACCATTTGTCGAACTTAAGTCACCTTTCATCACAACAAGGGAGCCTTTGGTGACCTTCAAAACACTATCTCCACTTGAATACTCATACCCCTTTGCATCAAGGGCACTAATAGAGATAAGATTTCTCTTCATCTTCGAAATATACCGAACATCTGTCAAAGTTCTAATTGTGCCGTTAAACGTCTTGATTCGAACGGAACCTATCTTTAATCTTGCATGGTGAATTTTCAAAACCCAAAACGGAACCAGCAGAAGTAATGAAATCAAAAGTATTAAACCAATCTCTATGTGGACACATATGAAAAGTGCATGCGGTGTCAAGTACCCACTCATCATTGGTCTCAGCACATCCAGCAATAACGACAAGAGCATCATCGTAACTATCATCATGAGCAACGTTAGCAGAATTTTCACCTTGTTTGTTACCTTTCCTCTTTTCCTTGTTCTGCAACTTGAAACACTCTAAGATGTCATGCCCGTCTCTCTTGCAATATCTGCAATATTTTTTGTCTCTGGATTGCGACCGGCCCTTGTGGCCATTCTTACTTTTGCCTTTGTTTCCATTATTGGAGTTCTTCTCCTTTGTCCTGCCACGAACAGATAATCCCTCGGCTTGATATGAACTCGAACCATCATGAGGCACCATTAATTTCATCTTCTCCTTAGAGTTCAAAGCTTCATAAACTTCATTAAGTGTGAGAGTATCAGGACTGTATAATATGGTGTCTCTAAAATTGGTATAAGAACTTGGCAGTGAACAAAGTAACATTAAAGAAGTATCTTCCTCTTCATACTTAACCTCCATTGCAACTAGATCAGATATAATCTCCTTAAATTCAGAAATATGGTTCAAAACATTACCTCCCTCGGGTAACCTGTGCAGGAATAATTTTTGCTCCAGATGCATCTTGCTGGTGAGATCTTTAGTCATGCAAATCCCTTCCAGCTTTAACCATAGAGCGGCGGCAGTTTTCTCGCTTAAAACTTCCTGCAAAATATTGTTATGCAAATGGAGTTGAATTTGTGACAAAGCCTTGCAATCAATTATGTTCTCCTCATTAGTCCAGTCCTGAATTCTGTTCTTCCCAAAACTATCCAATGCTTCATCATAGTCGGACTGTGCCAACAACGCCCGCATCTTGACTTGCCATAGGGTAAACCTTGTGTCACGGTCCAGCAGCGGAAGATCGTACTTCATGGATGCTATGAGTAGATTAATCTGTGTGCACAAAGTAGTACAAGCCGGTAGAAAAAATTCTTGATAGAATTAGTACACGGGTTAAAGAAATAGAGTAACTAGCACCTGGATATCGTTTGGATGTGGATGTAGCAATTTGAGAAGAAAAAGTAACCCTGTAGCCTTCACGTGTAGGACAGGAGTACTAGTTGAGGTACTTGATGATTGCTATGGTTCTCCGGTGTTCGCGCGAGGACGTGACGACTGGCCAGATCCTTTGCTCCCGAAGCCTCGGGCGTGATGCGCTAGTGCAGCAGATTAGGCCAACTCCACCGTGCGACCCCATCCTGTCCGCGCCCGTCCGTTTGGGGTAAAACGGATGAACCAGACGGCCCAGCGCGCGGGCGCAAATGGACTTTTGTCCATTTTCTGTCCGCTTTTGACCCATCCCCGGCCCAAGTTTGCACCGCTTTTGGGGTGAAACGGACAACACACAGACGCGCGGGCCGTCTACGCGTGTCCTCCCCTGGCCCGCCCGTCAGTGGCACAGGGACAACCTTTTTCTATCCACCCCCCTCCCTCCCTCCGGCCGCACGCCGTCCATTCTTCTCCACTCTTCCCCACTCTTCCCTCGCCGCCGCCATCGCTGCCATTGTAGCTGTGCAGTTCGGACGTGCGCTCACCCAGCCCCTTCCCCTCCGTGCCCTCGAGCTACCCAACCACGGCCACCTGTTTTGCGCACCCGCCGGCCGGATTTGAGGCGGATCCGGCCGGTCTTGAGCTCGCCCGGCTGTGGTAGGCCGCGCCATGCCATGGACTAGCCGGGCACTGGCCCGGAAGGCCATGGCAGGGCCGCAAGGCCACATGCAAGCAGTGGCTCCTCCTCTAGCCACTCGGATCTACATCGTCGGTGGTCCGTCGGCAGATACACGAATGGCGGTCAACCGGGCTCGGTGCTAGCCCAAAAGCTCGTCGGTGCACCATTGCCGCTCATTAAGTGCGACCACTACCTAAAGAAGGTCGTGCGCCGCGTGTCTACAACGCCGGAACATCCCGGATGGGTGTTCATCAAGTGCTTAAACAATGAGGTATGTGCTCTTTTTAGCTTCGGTTTGTGCTCTAGATTTGACTAGTTGTGCTAATTTAAATTTTGTTGTCTAGAATGGATGCATGTTTTGGTATTGGGAAGAAGAGTGTAGATTGATATATTGATAGAGCGCAATTTAGTAGATGTTCGTGCACTTTTAGCTAGCATAGAGGCTGTAGATGAGACAAGTGCACTTGTTGCTAGATTAGAGGCTAGACACGAGACTAGATGCGAGGAAGCAACGCCTTCTTCTTTAGACTCGAAGAAGAAAGAAACACGCAAGATGGAGGCGACTCCTCCGCAGATCAACAATGAATGCATCGAGAAGGCACTAATCCAACTTACAGGAGCAGTTATGGAAGTTGGATACCTTCTAAAATGTATTCTTGTGGTTCTTGTTTTCTTTGGTCTTGCTTTTCTAGTCAAAATTTGGTGATGTATTTCCATGTACCAAAAATGAATGATGAAAAAAAGTTAAGGGCTTGCAAGGAAAGAAGTACGCGGACAAGATGCGGCCGGGATGTGTCTGCGCATTGGGCGCACGGCCACCGCATCCCAGGACACGCTCGGACACATCCCCATCTCCCTACCCAAACGGACAAAATCAGGGCAAAACAGACGTCCGTTTGGGGTCGCGCGGTGGAGTTGGCCTTATCGCGTGCACAGGAGACAGCCGACACGACGACTTGATATTTGACAACGGTGGGTAGTGGAAGCCTCGATGGACTGCTCGATTTGTAAACTGATCAGCAACGAAAAATCCTGTCGGTCTCGGCTGCAGCGGCTCGTATAGCAGCTCACACCGGAAACTGTCTCCGATCCAAAGATAGCAGGATGGCGGCGGCGCGCACAGCCGAACCCTAATATCTCGTCTCAAATCTCGTATATGAAACTTGGCTCTGTATACCACTTGTTAGATAATAACGAGAAATAAACAAGATAAAGAGACACGGATTTGTACGTGGAAACCCTTGCGGGAGAAAACCACGGATGCACGAAGGCGCAATCACTATGAGAAGGAGTATTACAAGCACGAGACGACGGACCGTCTAAGATGCGACTACATGGGGTATATATGAGGGCAATACATGAGAGTCCTTGGAGGAAAAGTAAACGAGTTGTACTCGTACGCGTCGGTACCAACGCAAAGGCCCACATTGTATGTACTACGTCTAGTCCAATATGGTAGAATTTGGATCACAATTTAACAATCACACAGAAGTACTTGTTATCAGATAATCTTCTTGCAGAATTTTAGATGTTCACTTTTAGTTGCCTAGGAACATGAAGGTTTCTAAGATGAGAGCCCTGTCCTGGATACATTATAGTTGTTTGTACATCAGCCATTACTATTTTGATGTAGTGACTAAATTGAGTACTAATATTATTCAAAATACGTCTCAATAGAACATTCACTACTAGACGTGTACTTAAGTTAACATAAAACCTATTATGATCTTGTAGTTATGTACTGTACATCTGTATGGTATTGAAATGAATACTAATCTGTTTTATTCAACATTCTTTCTAGAAAATTTTAGAGCATTTGTTTTGGGGATTTCATAACTCCATCACGCCAACTGGAATTTGAAGGAAAACTGTTATCTCATATGTTTAGTATATGATGCATATTTTGATTTTTAAAATGCCTTATCTTTCGAGATATTTTGATAGCTAAGCATTTAGATGCATCTGTTATAGCACTAAAGCCTTCCTCCACTTCTGTCCTTCAGTATGGAAGAAGCTTGAAGAAGAGAATTCTGAGTTTTTTCAAGGTTATTACATAAGGTTGAAATTAAAAAAAATAGATCAACTTGTTTAATCATTTATTGGAACACCAATCCAATTTGATGAAGTGCCCAATACCCCAGCAGGTTCCACTGGCTCCAACACAAAATGGAATGAGTCCTATGCCTGGTAATGTCTATCCTCATATTGTACCCTAACTAAATTAGGTAATGAGGTGTGTTATCTGCCAAAGCTGTGATGTAATATGCAGGATTTACTTTTGTCAGTTATTATTAAAATCCCTATATAATTGATTTGAACCTCATTTGTAAATATGCAATTACAAACTTATATATACGATAATAGAGCATCTCCATCAGATCACCAACACCCCCTTTCCCCCACCCTATAAGTGGTTATAGGGGCTCTACCAATAAACTCGTCTCCAGTATACCCCCGATGTGTGGGGCCGACATGTCTGTGAGCCAATTTTTTTCTTCCTCCTTCCTGATCTCTCTCATGGAGCGACGCGGGGAGGCGCGCACCGGCCATTGGGGCGGTGACAACGGCAGCGGCATGGTGGGCGGTAGAGGAGAGGCGCGTGCCGGTGGTGGCGGTGGGATTTAATGGTTACCCGATGAAGTGGCGCTTTTAGGGTGGGGGCCTACTCCTCTATATAGGGTGTGTTGGGGTGTTTCTTTGGTGATCACCAAAAAATGTTTGGGGAAAGGGGATCTGCTGGAGCACGTTTTTTGGTTCAACTCACCCTATACCAGGAATTTTTTTTGGGGGGGAGGGGATCTGCTGGAGATGCTCTAACACATTTTTTTAGATTTTATTCATGGTTTTGTTATTAATAAATCCTTTGATTCAGTGTTCGCGTTGTTTATAATAATAATGTAATGTCGCATGTTAGTTGACCTGTTGATGGTCCATGTCACTCGCACAAGAACTCGATGGTTGCTATATCCTGTGTTAGGTTGTTACCTGAAAGACCAATACCTCCCTTAAGCTTATCTTCTTACTATCCATGGCAGTCAGCCAATAAAGGACACAAACAAATACTCCCTCCGTAAACAAATATAAGACGTTTTAGTGATCTAAAACGACTTATATTTGTTTATAGCGGGAGTATATGTTTCTGGCAAACCACTATTTACTGATAAGTTTTCGTAATTATAAGTTAAGTCCAGTCGTCATCTTTAAATACAACACATACGACTGGTCCATTGTTTCCCTCGAAGTTTCTAGTTGTAGATGCTAATAAACAATTTTATATACCTTACCTAATAATAAAGGACAGTGGGTTTGCCCGATTTTTTGGTCCACTCTAAAGTTGATAGTAATTACCCACCATGCCACCCGTAAGTCACAAAATACCCCTTTGTTTTTTCATAGGTCGTTTCGTTGCACGCAGCGTTTTGCCTTAAAATAGAAATGACTGAACAAGGACTCAAACCATGGTCACGTTGAAGGAGCCTGCATGCGCGAATCAAGTCATCTAAGCCAACCTTGCTAGGGAAATAAAGGAAGATGTCATTTTATTGGTTAAGCGAGTTTTCTCAAAAAAACGCACATGGCTGATTGGCTCTAACTTAAGCGGGATTTGAAAAATATATATTCCAGAAATAGGCTGGGCAAACTTGATCTTAAAGAAGAGAACCTGACCATTGATGACCTGCAGGGTATTCAATCAAATAATGCTTCGATTCGTGCGGCAACGCCTGCCCATTTAGTATTGGGCAATTCAATCAAATAATGTTTCGATTCGTGTGGCAACGCCTGCCCATTTAGTATTGGGCCATCGTCCCATTGAGGACGTGAATGAGGTGTGTGTGGGGCACAACTTGCCCTCACGTCTTCAATAACAATCATGTCAAGCAGTTGGCACCCGTCACCAACATGCTCTAATCCTAGGCGCCGCCTCACAAATGCCCACCCTGCTCGACCAGTTGTCGTCCATCACCAACGCACAAGGGGGACTCTATCGGAATCAAAATCGAAATGTAAAGTCCCTGTAGTGTCCGACATAAATTGGTTTTCAGATTTTTGAGGACTTATTTTTTTCTTGTTGCAACGCATGAGCTCTTTTGCTAGTATGACTTAAACCAGTTGAAGGGGCTACCTTGAATCCTTGATTCTAATAGCACTTCTTTTTGTTTGGTGTTGCTTTCCTCCATACATGTGCTAATGATGCTCCTGGCAGTAATGCTAATACGTGAGTCTTCTGCCCTGGATTAAAAGATGTCATTACTGTGGCATGTCTGAGTTTCTTATTATCTCATGGCAGACAATTTTTAAGTTTTCTCTTTTGACAATGAAATGTCATTCTATCTCTGGTATTTTGTGAGTTGATACTTAGCTTTGTTTCATTTTTTATTGGTCTGCTTCTTTTGTGAAGTTCTTTTCGTTTTTTCTTAGGCGACTCTTCCTGTCATCAGCGCAGTTAACAATTTGCCTATAGGATATCCAGTACTTCAGAAACCTGGAATACCTGCTTCTGGTCAGCCTCATGTTAATGCAATGGCTTGTGGTCCACCAGGCTACCATATAGCAAATGGAATGCCCTATCACCCAATTCGTATGAGCTCAGCAAATGGGTAAGCATCTTCATTGCCTGGTTTCCATTTGCTTATCTATCTTTTTTGCAGTTTATTTCCAGCGAACCACATTATGATACTTTGGAAAGTGAAACTAATGCTTTTGTCCTGTACATATCATTATCTTGTCCATTTTTAGACTTACATGGGATTATGTGCTTAATAGGTTAATCCATCTAGTAATTATTGTTTCTCTTTTTATTTACTGGTTAATCCTCCAATACAGGGTTCCATACAAAGCATAAAAAAGTCTAGAACAACTTGCCGAATACTATTTTAGCTTTTCCCAAGAAAAATGTGAACTTTAACATAACCAAATGATTTTTTCCTTCTTTTGGTCCATTTTCATTTGAGTTGTACAACCATGATTGTTCTTAGGATGGTGTACAAATCTACCATCCTACTATAATTAGATTTCTTTTCTCAGCACATTCATTATTCATTTAACGTTTGCCTTGTCTTGCTAAAGCATAATGGACAATGAATTACCTGAAGCTGCACATGCTGCAACAGTCTTTGGTACTGTGTCATCTGAGATTGCTATGAGTTCATCATCCGCAATGTCGAGCAACCATCTCACTTTCACTCCATCTGAGTTATCAGAGATGGATGTGGATGCAGCAGCAGTAGATACCACCATTGGAGCTGATGTGGAAAATGGAGGGCCTCTGGAAATAGGACTAGATAGCGGTGATGGTTCTTCCTTAGGGCATCAGATCTGGGATTTCAGCCTTTCTGATTTATCTGCAGATTTGACAAATTTGGGAGGTAATGTTCTATCTTGGTAGATCTTACCATTTGTTGTCACGCATATTGATGCCGCAAGTTAGAAACATTGCTTCATTAGATTGGAAATCATGGTATATATGGTGATATATTCGTTTTATAGCCTATCTCTTGTTTAATTGAGGAAATTAGTATGCTAATTTATAGTGGATAGAGATAATTGTGGAATATATGTTCAAATCCTACTAGCAGCAAAGCAAGAATCAGAAATATAGCTGTTATTATTTTATTGCAAAAGAAAAGAGATAAGGGCAACATGCCATACAGTTATAGTAAAAGTGTGCTATTATCCTTAACTTTTCTTCTTGGAATTGACTTCAATAACATGTTGGTCTTTGCACTTTTTGGGTGATCAGAGTACAGACTAAAATAGCAAGCACGTTTCCTGGTGTAACTATGTTCCATTCTAAATTTTAGCTAACTCATCTGCCTCAGATCATGAATTTGGTCCAGTTTTTTTATCATTTAGTAAAGGCTGTTCTATTGACTTTCAGACCTGGCAGCTCTTGAGAACTATGCAGGCAACCCATTCATGCCTTCGGATTCTGATATCTTACTTGATTCCACGGAGCATGATGACATAGGTGATTTTGAGTGCTTCTTTATAATGTCAACTGGGACTTTAATTTTGAAAATTTGTATCCATTCATATGCATGTTGATTTGCTTGCAGTTGAGTACTTTGTCGACGCGGTTGATGGACCTTCTCAATCAGATGAAGAGAAATAATGGTAGATGCGCAGGCAAAGACTGAATACTTGAACTGGGGCAGGCTGATAAGGTCTTATAGTGTTTTTGAAGCTATGATCGTGTATGAAATCCAACTTTATATTGGCTTAAATGTTCCAAGCTGTCTTGACGAGGTCTATAGAATTTTGTAGTTACTGACCTCAATTTTTCAGTAAACAGTGAGGCACCATTTTTTTTGCACACCGATCTTTTAAGGTCTTGAAGTAATGGAACGTACACCTCTGTTGCTAAAAAAAATCCGAATCCACTTTATAGTACATGATTTATTTTTATTTGTTCTCATGCCTGCTGCAAAATATCTAAATTACACTTTTTTAATCAAGAAAACGCAATAAGCTTTGCACCCTGATTTTTGTGAGTGTGTGTGGTGCTGGGGTGGGGCTGATCTTTAAGCCCTAGTAAAGCTACGTACAAGCCTGTAAATGGGCCAGACGCCACGCCCGTGGGAGCAAGTCCCCAACGGTTACCCCTTGAAGGCTCCCGCAAGTGCCTTTTTTTGCCTGGAAGGGTGGCAAGTAGTCATCGCCATGTCGCGTGCTGGCTGCACGACGGACGTGGCCTCTCACTGCCTTCATCATTGAAGCGGCGTGTCGGCTGAGGGCACCGCCTACTACATGCCTGACTGAACACGCCTCCTCGCCACATTCAAACACCTCCATTAAAACTCGCGCGTAAGCTAAGAAACCTACTCCGACTGCACGTCCGTTCATGAGCAGGGCGACATTAAACACAACGTCGGGTAAGCTCCTCCCATCCGCTCTCTATTTAACGGAGGCCAGGCGTCGTGCAAGAATAGCACCACTCCACTGCTCCCCATCTCCTCCTTCCACCATTTTTTCACCCTTTCGATGGCATCTGACAAGCAGGAAGAGCAATTCTCCGGCATAAAAGTCGGCTGGGTGGTCCACTGAGCCCGCCGGATACGAGCGAGGCAACTCGCTGCTCTACCTCCCTCGCCTAGCTTGACGGAGCAAGTTGCCGCCCAAGCCGGCGTGTGGTTCAGCAACTCGCTGCTCCAAGTCAGCTTGCCGAGGAGTGGCGAGTTGCTCCAAGCCGCCACGGTGGGAAGCACGGCGGCATGGGCATCGTCACTGCCGTGGACTACGCCATGTCGTACAGCGCCTCCTGTGCCTGTGACCGCCCCATCCATCATCAACGCGTGCATAACCATGCCCTACTGGCAAAGAAAGAAGCTGCCTGCACAGATATCGACGAGTCAGTGGCCGACACATCAGTCTCTGTTGCCAGCATCGAGGGAAAGTAGAACATGGGAGGCCGCCACCGCTTGGGTAGAAGGCCACCGCTGGTGTGTTGCTAGCTTGCACAGCCGATGACTTGCCCGGTCCTTCTGCGCAGACCATCATCGACCCCTGCCTAGGCTCCATGGAAGCAGAGCTGCCCCTCTTCCCCTCCGGCTAAAGCACCCTCTTTGCCACTCCGATGAGCATCAGCCAGACATTGGAAGATATGGTGGAAGAATATACCTCTGGGCTCCCGGCAGTCCGGTGCGCGGGCTGTCGGACATGAGGAAGACAAAGGGATCCGCCGCGGCTGGACGTAGACTACTGTAGTGTATCCATGTCATGGGAGTGGAGCTCCGTGCAACCGTATGTGCACATAGTTTTATCCTTTAATTAAAAATATGTCCAAAATGTAACATTTTTGTCCAGTTCGTATGAAATCTGGCATGTTTATATGAAATCCGGTCATATCTTCATGAATTTCATCCGGTTTGTTGAAAAGGTGTTTGAAATGTATGGGGGCAACCCTTGAATTTCCTCTGTCATCTGTTCGCGGATAGGGGGCTAGTCCGTGCGCACGGATGTGGGAGGCCGCCATCCAGTGCTGCCCGCATACATCCATCCTCCCTCATTTATTTAAGTCCACACGATCAAATAGTCGCATACATAGAGTACTGACGTTCAAATAGCCGCATGCAAGACTAGTTCGAATTTTAAAAAGTTCAAATACTACACCCCAACATTGTTGTCCCCTTTAACCGCCCACTGATGCTCAATCAGATCTTGCTTTAGCTTCTCGTTAGTTGTTCGAGGTCGAATTTGTTGATGCATTTGAATAAACTCTTCAAATGTGGCTGGATTCTGGTCTAGAAGTTCGATTGAATCACTCATGTTCTCAAATTATAGAGCCGCGACAGCATCCTCACCCTCATCCTCGATGATCATGTTGTGCATGATCACACAACATGTCATCACCTCCCACAAGGTCTCAGAATCCCATTGTTTAGCAGGTCCACGAACAACTGCAAAATGGACCTGCAGAAATCCAAATGCCCTCTCAACACCCTTTCTAGTTGTTTCTTGTCTTTGGGCAAAGTGAGCTTTTCTCTGGTCAACTGGGTTAGAGATGGTGCTGACAAAGGTAGCCCAGGGAGGATAGATACCATCAAGCAGATACTAGCCCATGTTGTACTCATCAAAATCCTTTTGCAAGGTGGCTGATGGGGAGCTGGAGCTCAAGCTTGCAAAGAAGCAGAAGAACAAACAGTCATTGATGGAAGCTGGCAAGATGTGCTTGGCCATGGAGGAAGAAAATGTTGCACATCTTCCCAAATGATTAGTTCACCAACTAGTTCTACTGATGGGGAACTATATCCCCCTATAATACCTAACAATGATGTTGCTATGATCAGAACTTTTATGATGTTTTGGGTTATGCATGAAATTTGTCTATCCTGCTGTAAGACTGCACCTTTAATATGCATTGTCAAGCTATGGAGCACTATGTTAATCAGTTTCTGTGAGTTGTATGATTTTGCTTTGCTGAAGTGGTTTGATTTTAGTCTGATAAGCACAGACTCTGATATCTTTAATCATGAGTAACAACAGAACATGGAACATTTTGAACTGGAATATTAGAGGATTAAATGTTGAGGCCAAGTGGCTAGCTTTGAAGCAGAAAATTGAGGAAAGTGCTTGCTCTATAGTTTGTCTATAGGAAACTAAAAAGAGAGACTTTTGATCTGGCTTATATCAGGAACATCTGCCCCACTAGATTCAACAAATTTGAATATCTGCCTTCCATTGGAGCTTCAGGTGGCTTGCTAGTTGTTTGGAACGGGGCCCTTTTCTCTGGGGAACAAATATTCCAAAATAGATTATCTCTGTCCATTCAATTTAGCAGTCACTTATCTCAACAAAGCTGGATTTTGACAAACATCTATGGCCTTTGTGAACATAATGGCAAAGCTGAGTTCATTGATTGGTTCTCAAATATTCATATGCCTCCAGATGTGGACTGGATTGTTATGGGTGATTTCAATTTCATCAGAGATCCACAAGATAGAAATAGGCCAGTAGGAGATGTTAATGATATGTTGATTTTCAATGAGGACATCAACAACCTTAGTTTAATTGAGTTGCCTATGAAAGGCAGAAAATATAGCTGGACTAATATGCAGGATAACCCTCTCTTAGATAAATTGGATTCGTTTTTCACCTCTACCTCTTGGATGACATCTTTCCCAGATACTTTGGCTCTTCCTCTAGCCAGGCCAATCTCTGATCAAGTGCCTTGCATGATTAAAATTGGTACCATGATTCCAAAATCTAAGATTTTCAGGTTTGGAAACCATTGGTTACAGCATAGTGATTTTAAAAACATTGTTTCATCTGCTTGGAGCATCCCAGTAGGATATACTGATGCAGCTAAAAGTATCAATGCAAAGTTGAAGAATTTGAGAAGAGCACTTAAGAACTGGTCCAAAAGTCTTTCTTGCTTGAGAAGAAAAATTGAGGACATCAATGCTAGAATTTTCCTTTGAGATTTGTTTGAAGAATACAAAGCATTATCTGATCTTGAATGGAACTGTAGAGAGATACTCAAAGGAGAACTGCTGATTCTACTGAAAAATAGAAAATTTACTGGAAGCGAAAGAGGGAAGATTAAAGGAGTAAGGTTTGGTGATGAAAATACCAAATTCTTTCATACAAAAGCAACAATCAACCGCAAACACAATTACATTGCTGTTCTACAAAATGAGAGCAGGTGGAGTTTACTGATCATGAGAATAAAGCAGCAATCCTATGGGAAGCTTTTAAAAAGAGGATGGGAACAGCTCACAACACACCAATGCACTTTGATCTTAGCTCACTATATGGCAATGTTGAGGACCCAAGTATGTTTGCCAAGCTAGAAGAACCTTTCACTGATGACGAAATTAACCAGGTTGTTAAAGAGCTACCATCAGACAAATCACCAGGGCCAAATGGGTTTAACAATGAATTCTTTAAGGCATGTTGGGATATTATTGTGCCTGATGTGAGGAGATTGATACATGAATTTTATAAAGGTGATATTAATTTGGAGAGCATCAATACATCCTTCATCACTCTGATACCTAAAATGGCCAACCCTGCAACTACAAATGACTTCAGGCCAATTTCCCTCCTCAACAGCTGCCTCAAGATCATCACAAAATTGCTTGCCAACAGGTTACAAAATATTATTTTGAAGTTGATACACATCAACCAGTATGGGTTCTTGCAAAACAAATCAATACATGATTGTCTTGGGTGTGCATATGAATATATACACCAATGTCACAAATTAAGAGGAGAATGTGTGGTTCTAAAACTTGACTTTGAGAAGGCCTTTTACACCATTGACTTCAAGGCTTTAATAAGCATTCTACAAGCCAAGGGCTTTGTAAGTAGATGGATCATGTGGATGAAACCACTATTCCAGAGTGCCTCTTCTGCCATACTATTAAATGGAGTCCCAGGAAAGAAGTTCTATTGCAAGCAAGGTGTCAGACAAGGTGACCCACTTTCACCACTTCTTTTTGTCATAGCAGCAGATCTTTTGCAGACAATTCTCAATAAAGCAATGAGGCAAGGCCTAATTTCCCCACCTTTGACATTTAACTCAGCTCCAGAATTTCCAGTGGTTCAATATGTAGATGTCACCCTGGTGATGATGCAAGCAAATGCAAGGCAGTTATTCTGTCTGAAAGCTCTTCTAAACATATTTGTAGATGCTACTGGTCTGAAAGTGAATTACAACAAGTAAAATCGTGTTCCAATTAACTTGTCTGACGAAAGGACAGAGCTCATGATACACACTCTAAATTACAAGAGAGGAAGCTTCCCAATCACATACCTTGGCATGCCACTCGGTCTGCAAAAACCCATTGTGGAACAATGTATGCCCCTGGTGAGAAAGATAGCTAACAAACTCATGGGGCTTGCTACTTTCATGACTCAGGCAGGTAGACTGCTTCTTGTGAAATCAATCCTCTCTTCTCTGCCAATATTCTTCATGTGCTTCCTGGATATTCCTGAAACAATCAAGGAAAAAATAATTAAATATCTCAGGTACTGCCTTTGGAGAGGTTCTGATATGGAAGATCATAGGCCCGCTATGGTTAAATGGCAGACTATCTGCAGACCAAAGAACCAGGGAGGGTTGGGGGTCAAAGACCTGAATATTCAGAACAAGGCACTTATTGCCGAAAAATCTGCATAAATTTTATAATAGGCAAGATGTCCCCTGGGTTAATATAATTTGGGAAGCATATTACAATAATGGTTAGCTCCCAGGTGATCAAATGAAGGGCTCTTTTTGGTGTAAGGCAAATCTAAAGTTGGGGCATCTTTACAAAACTATGGCTAAATGCAACTTGGGTGATGGTAAATCAACTGCATTCTGGTATGACCTATGGTCCTCTAATTGTCTGCACCACAAGTTCCCACAGTTACTGTCTTTTGCAAAAGACACACACATCACTGTCCACACTGCCCTACAAGCTGAGTTCATGGAGGATCTATTTCACTTAACATTGACAACACATGCATATCAACAGTTCCTACAACTTGGAGACATATGTGATGACATTAAAACCTCAGAGCACATTGATTCTACAGACACCCAGTCTTACATTTGGGGATCACAATAGTTCTCCACTGAGAAAGCCTATAGGGTTATGATTGGCATAACTGCTGTGCCACCACACTTCCAATGGATCTGGAAAAGTTCATGTCAGCCAAGGCACAAAATGTTCTTCTGTATGGTGTTGAATGATAGGGTCAATACAAGGAACCTTCTCAGGAGGAAAACTTTTCACATGGAAACATACAATTGTGCACTCATGGGATGTCAGCACGAAGAAACATTATTCCACCTATTCTGGGAATGCCCATTTGCTGCCAGGTGCTGGGATTTCATATGCCCAAACAGGGACACACCAACATCCATATGGGAGGCTATCCAAGAGTTAATCCAGAAACCAAGAGTACCATTTGCAATGGAAATTGTTATACTGGGATCATGGGCTATCTGGATATCCAGGAATAATCTGATCTTTGAAAACATACAACCTTCTTTTAATAGCTGGAAGACAATCTTCATCATGGAGCTCAGATGGCTCAAATACAGGATCAAGGATAAGCATGAGGCTTCATTCACCACATGGCTAGAACACATGGCATGAGAGTTTCTTCTCATTGTAATATAGTTGTAATCTTTTGTTTTGTTTAGCTTACCCTTACCCTTAGCCTTAGCCTTTTCTTTTTTTGCTTCTCGGGCTCCCCTCCAGCCATGTTCTTTTCTTTTCTGCATTCTGTTATACTTCATACCCTTGGGCTTTTATTGATATAAAAATTGCAGTGGGGCTTTGCCCTACTGTGTACAGTCAAAAAAAGGAGGAGCTTTTCCTCCAGTCAACCTTGAAAACAATGGTGATCGCTGCAGCACAATGATGTCATTGTGAGACCCGAGCATGCCAAAAATGCGTGCAAAATCCAAAGATCATGTGATGCAACTCCTTCAAGAATGATGGTGGGCTTCTTAACATGACCTTGATATTTCCCTTGTAAAGCTTTCGGGCACTTCTTTCATTTTCAATGCATGCAGTCAAGAGATCCAAGTAAAACCGGCCACCCTCTTGCTTCTGAGATTGCTAGGAGCCTCTCGATGTGTGCTACAGTTGATTCTCTCAGGTACTAAGGTCCGAACACCTCGACCATGGTAGTTGCAAACCTGACCATGTCATCTCCACATGTGCTCTCAAACACCCGTGGGTACTCATCCCATGAATCAGCGGACGTGCCATATGCAAG
>NW_024111572.1:0-59668 GCF_003073215.2 Triticum urartu | reverse complement strand
TTTGTCTTCACAACGTGAATGCATGATCTGTTTGGCTTCATAACTTCTTCCTACTTGATCCTTATTACACTGAAGCTGTTTGTCACTGTGCTTTCACTCTATTGAATACATGACCATGGCTGGCCTAGTGTAATCTAACTTCCGCTGCATAGTAATAGGTATAATCTTCACTGTTTGTCTTCATAACTCCCAAGTTTTGAAGACTTTCATAAAAATCGCCTATTCACCCCCCCTCTAGTCGATATAACGCACTTTCAATTGGTATCAGAGCAAGGTGCTCCCTTGTTCTGTGTGATTCGGTTTAACCACCTGGAGTTTTAGCTATGTCGATTGCATGGATAATCAAAGTCTCCGCTGCGTGCCCCGTCTTCGATGGAACTGAATATCCCTACTGGAAGAATAAGATGCGCATGCATCTTGAAGCCATTGACGTCGACCTATGGTATGTCGTCGAGAACGGCGTTCCCAAGGCTGGAGAAGGTGTCACTGCTGCTGAT
Source organism: Triticum urartu (assembly GCF_003073215.2). Taxonomy (NCBI): domain Eukaryota; kingdom Viridiplantae; phylum Streptophyta; class Magnoliopsida; order Poales; family Poaceae; genus Triticum; species Triticum urartu. The sequence goes on along the minus strand of NW_024111572.1, from coordinate 59,171 downwards.
GTCAAGAAATTCGTTCAACTAGACTCTACTGCCAAGAACATCATCTGTGGTCATCTGACCAAAGGACAGTATGGCCGTGTGAGTGACTTGAAGACATCCAAACTGGTCTGGGACTGGCTCTCCAAGGTCAATGAAGGCATCTCAACCCAGAGAGATCAACGAATCAGTGTCCTTCGCAATCTCTTCAACCGCTTCAAGCGAAATGACAATGAGAATGTCCAGCACACATTTGATAGACTCACTGACATCACAAATGAGCTTCAAGCCCTCGGCGCCACTGAAATCACCAAACATGAAATCGTCAAAACGCTGCTGAGATCACTTGATAGTTCGTTTGACATCCTGGCCTGATGATTCAAGAATGTCCTGATTTCAAGACACTCGATCCGTCTGACATACTTGAGAGGCTCAACACACACGAGTTTCAGCTTTCTGAGAAAAGAGATATCTACGGTCCAAACTATGGGCGAACTCGCGCCTTGAAGGCAAAAGCTGTCTCCTCATCTGAAGAAGAATCTGACTGCAGTTCAGATGATCCTGAAGACATTGGAAGAGAACTTGCAATGCTAGTGAAGAAGTTCCAAAAATTCACCAAGAAGAAAGGCTTCAGAAAATCTTCACGATCAAGCTCAAGGAATGATGAAGCTTCTGCTCATGACTACAAGAAGAAAACATGTCACAAGTGCAAGAAAACTGGACACTTCATCTCTGAGTGTCCACAGTGGGACAATGAGAACAGAAGGAAGAAGAAGAGCAAGGAATATGATTCTGACGACAAGAAGAAGAAGAAATACTCAAAGTCTTCTTCCAAGTCTTCATCAAAGTCTTCATCACACAAGAAGAGCTCATCTGGCAAGGCACGTGCGTTTGTTGGAAAGGAGATGGATTCAGAGGAGGAGTCCGCATCTGAGGAGGCAGAGGTGGAGTCTGAGGAGGAATCTGATTCTAGCATTGCGAGTCTGGCTACAGCATACGTCGCCAAGTCCATCTTCAACACTGAAGACAATGACTGCAACACCGACACCAACGCAAATGACAAGAACGACTCCACTCCTACCTACTGCTTCATGGCACGCGGTGCCAAGGTAAACACACGCACTACTCGCTATGAAACATCTAGTGACGATGACTCTGAATGTGATTCAAAACCTAGCTACAAAACACTTGCTAAAATTGCAACTGAACAACAGAAAGCTATGGAACATATTCAAAAACTGTTAGACAGAAGCGATGATCTGTTGGGTGCTGAAATGACTCGATCTGAATCCTTAATTGAAGACATAAAAAACCTTCACGTTAAGTATTAGGAACTTGAAGATCGTCATGATACTCTCTCAACAACTCATGAAAAGCTTTCCTATGATTATCTTCAAAGGAAGCAAGAACTTGAGAAATTGAGGGTGGCTCATGAAGATCTTCAAAAGGAAAACGAGTCACTTCGCTCCGAACAGATCAGTCCCGCTCAGGAAGGATTTGAACCACCATGTCTTAAATGCATTGAGCGTGATAATGCTAATTCTGTTGCTGAATGTTCCACTTCTACTGCTGTTGCAATATCTTCAACTGTTGACGTGGTAACTAACCCCTCTGCTGAGGATACCACTGCTATTGCTGATGAGAATGCTATGTTGAAGACATTGCTTGAAACAGGGATGTATAAAAGTCTTAAAGGACATCAGACACTATGTGATGTCCTCAAGAAGCAGATCCTGAATCAAAACCCTAGGAAAGAGGGTGTTGGATTTGTGAGGAAAATCAATGCAGATGGCTCTTACTGGAAACCTGAGCAGTACCCCAAAACCACATGGGTTGCTGCAAAGGAACTTTCAGCAGATCCATCCAACTTATCTGGCTTTACTTGTGCTAACCCCATTATCATTGATGAATCCTTTGATGCAAACTATAAACTGTTTAAGAATCAGAATGGTGAAGTGTTTGCCAGGTACATTGGTACTAACTGCAGGAATGGACCGCCTATGAAGAAGATCTGGGTTTCCAAAAAGTGTCTGGAAAATCTTCCTGTGAATGTCTTCATGACACCTCACTTGAAGAAGACAAATCTTAGACCAAAGGCTTCATACGGTCCAATGGCTTCATACAAACAGAGGACTCACCGGAGTCACACTAACACAAATGTTTTGCAAGGAAACCATACTCAGGCACATGAGTATGAGAGCGGTTCATCGAACCGTGTTCATGTGACCAAAAATTATTCTGCTTATTCCTATGAGTATTATTGTCCACCTGCTAGACTGTTTGCTAAGGCTTCAAAGCCAAAATTCTTAGATGCTGCACTTAGACTTATTGCTTCTAAGCCACCCTTGAAGATGTGGGTGGTTAAGAAAGCTTAACTCTCTTTTGCAGGGAAAGGTCTCCAGCAGAAAAACAAAATCTTCTGATGCTATTGCTGGGGACCTTAAAAATCTTGTAGGGCGCAAGATAAAATGCCCGAATGGGATCAATATGTACTTCATTCCTAAATCGCATGCTACTCTCCCTATCTGTCCTAATCTGGATTTAAGTTTTCATAACCCACTGGTTCGTCAAATGTTTATGCTTCACAATTCTCTTCGTGAAGCCTATCCCCCTAACTGTACTGTAGGGTACGACACCAGTGACTTCAAAATCTTCAGAATGGATTATTGACAGTGGGTGTACAAATCACATGACTGGCAGAAGAAGCCTTCTTATGGACTCAACATTACATCCATCCGACAAGAGCCACATCACATTTGCTGACACTGGTAAAAGTAAGGTATTGGGTCTAGGTAGAGTTGCAATCTCAAAGGATCAACACATGGATAAAGTCATGCTTGTTGAATCCCTTGGCTTCAACTTAATGTCTGTCTCAATGCTTTGCGATCTGAATATGATTGTAATGTTTGGAAAATATCGCTGCCTGGTGCTAATGGAATCTGACAAATCTCTAGTGTTTGAAGGGTATCGGAAAGGTGATTTGTATGTGGTAGATTTCTCAGCAGGACCACAACTTGTGGTATGCCTTCTTGCAAAAGCTTCAGAATGCTGGCTTTGGCATCGGAGGCTTGGGCATGCTGGCATGAGGAACCTCCACACCCTTGCGAAGAAGAAGCATGTCATAGGCATCGAGGGCGTCAAGTTCAAGAAAGATCATTTATGCGGTGCCTGTGAAGCAGGGAAGATGACAAGGGCAAAACATCCTTCGAAGACAATCATGCGTACTACACAACCCTTCGAACTGCTCCACATGGATCTTTTCGGTCCCACTCACTACTCAACTTTTACTACTACTGCTTGCCTCTATGGCTTCGTCATTGTTGATGATTACTCTAGATATACTTCGGTACACATAATCCTTTACAAGACTGAAGTGCAGGATGTCTTCAGACGCTTCGCCAATCGAGCTATGAACAATTTTGGCGCCAAGATAAAGCACATTAGAAGTGACAATGGCACTGAATTCAAGAACACTGGCCTTGATACATATCTTGATACCTTGGGCATCACACATGAATTCTCAGCTCCGTACACGCCACAGCAGAATGGTGTCATCGAACGCAAGAACAGAACACTCATTGAAATGGCCAGAACAATGCTAGATGAATACAAGACTCCAAGAAAATTCTGGACTGAAGCCATTGATACTGCATGCCATACAATCAATCATGTTTATCTTCACAAGCTTCTGAACAAGACATCTTATGAACTCCTAACTGGCAAGAAGCCAAATGTCAGTTACTTCAGAGTATTTGGTGCAAAGTGCTGGATCAAGGACCCACATCACACCTCAAAGTTTGCACCAAAAGCACACGAGGGCTTTATGCTTGGATATGGAAAGGATTCACACTCCTACAGAGTCTTCAATCTCTTCCATTACAAAGTGGTCGAAACAGTGGATGTGCGGTTTGATGAAACAAATGGTTCACAAAGAGAGCAACTGCCAAATGTGCTAGATGAAGTCCCAGCTAGTGAATCAATCAAGCTTATGGGAACTGGAGAGATTATGCCTTCTGAAGCTCATCCTGAAGAAGAACTCATCATCTCAGCACCTGATCAACATGAAGACAATGCTCAACATGAAGACATTCCTCCAAACAACAACGCAGATCAGCAAGAGCAAAGCCCTATACATCCTCGTGTTGCAAATGAAGTGCAGATTGACAGAATACTTGACAGCATCAATGCACCTGGTCCACTCACTTGTTCAAGGGCAACTCAGCTAGCAAACTTCTGTGGGCATTTCGCATTCGTCTCAATATCAGAACCCAAGAAAGTTGAAGAAGCCTTCATGGAACCTGAATGGATTCAAGCTATGCAAGAAGAGCTTCAACAGTTTGAGCTGAATAATGTATGGGAACTGGTTAAGCGTCCTGATCCACGGAAGCACAACATAATAGGCACCAAATGGATATACCGCAACAAGCAAGATGAGCATGGTCAAGTTGTCAGAAACAAAGCTCGTCTCGTTGCTCAAGGATATACTCAAGTGGAGGGCATGTCAAGTTGTCAGAAACAAAGCTCGTCTCGTTGCTCAAGGATATACTCAAGTGGAAGGCATTGACTTCGATGAAACATTTGCTCCTGTGGCTAGACTTGAAGCCATACGCATACTGCTGGCCTATGCAAATCATCATAACATACTTCTATATCAAATGGATGTGAAGAGTGCCTTTCTCAATGGCAAGATTGAAGAAGAAGTGTATGTTGCACAACCGCCTGGCTTTGAAGATCCAAAACATCCTGACATGGTATACAAGCTCAACAAGGCACTGTATGGCCTCAAACAAGCCCCTCGGGCCTGGTATGACACACTCAAATACTTCCTGAAGAGCAAAGGCTTCATACCTGGTTCCCTCGACCCCACTCTCTTCACGAAGACATATGATGGTGAACTGTTTGTGTGCCAAATATATGTGGATGACATTATCTTCGGCTGCACCAATCAGAAGTACAGTGAAGAGTTTGGATATATGATGCAAGAGCAATATCAGATGTCTATGATGGGGGAGCTGAAGTTCTTCCTTGGTCTTCAAATACGACAACAACGCAATGGCATCTTCATATCTCAAGAGAAGTATCTCAAAGATTGCCTGAAGAAGTTCGGTATGCAAGACTGCAAAGGCTTCACAACACCAATGCCAGCCAAACATCATCTGGGTCCTGACGACAATGGTAAAGAGTTCGATCAAAAGGTATACCGCTCCATGATTGGTTCTTTACTTTATCTATGTGCATCTAGGCCAGATATTATGCTTAGTGTTTGCATGTGTGCTCGATTTCAAGCGGCACCAAAGGAGTCGCATCACTTAGCTGTGAAGCGAATTCTTCGATATTTGGCTCACACCCCAACTCTAGGATTATGGTATCCAAAGGGCTCAGAGTTTGATCTGGTTGGATTCTCGGATGCTGATTATGCTGGTGACAAAGTTGATCGCAAGTCTACATCAGGCACATGTCACTTTCTGGGACGATCACTTGTATGTTGGTCTTCAAAGAAGCAGAACTGTGTATCTCTCTCCACTGCTGAATCTGAATACATTGCTGCTGGATCTTGCTGCGCTCAGCTTCTGTGGATGAAGCAAACACTCAAGGACTATGGCATTCATCTGAAGCAAGTGCCACTTTACTGCGACAACGAAAGCGCCATCAAGATTGCCAACAACCCAGTTCAGCACTCGAAGACAAAGCACATTGAAATTCGTCATCACTTTCTCAGAGATCATGTTGTGAAGGAAGCATTGATATCATACACGTCAACACTGAAGAGCAATTGGCAGATATCTTCACCAAGCCCTTGGATGAGAAGAGATTTTGCAAGTTACGGTGTGAGCTAAATATCCTGGAATCCTCAAATGTCCTGTGATCAGGCACACATCCTAACCCTTATGCATATTGATGACTTAGATGTGCAACACATGAAGTAAAGTATATCTTCAATCAATGAAGACATACATTCTAAGTGTGAATACATTAATGTGGAATTTGACTTCGGAGCGCCACGATAATTGTGCGCCGTGTCTGGGTCTAATACTTCCTATACGGTGGGTAACGCCACCACCAAACGTTCTATTTTGAAGTGTTTCACTCATGGCGTTACCTTGCAATGTCTTCACATTTGGTTTGGCTTCGATCTCAACATATTTTCATGATTATCTTCACTATGTTGATTATAGATATATATATACTAGTGTTCTGTCCTCTACAGCATTCACTTATAGCTATGTCTTCGTGTTGAATCTTTTGAACTAAGTGAATGTGATCGGACCCTAACCTCTCTATGCTTTCTATCTCAAACTCTATCTCTCCAAGTCATATGCATTCTATTGAAACTGTCGAATGTCTTCTCTGCGTCCTTGTCAGCAGAAGATACAGAGACAACCATTAAGTCCGTTTTCAATGCTCATTCCTCCACATGAAATCCGGAGAAGTAGGAACGACCACCCGACAATCCAGGCGTGCGTGGGACGTGGAACAAACCCCAAAATTCCGCATAATGGCCACATGTTCCTCAGATGCGAATCGCCAGGGGCACCTGTGTAATAGCACAGTGCCGCCCCTGTACCTATAAATACACACTCACAGCGGTCATTATCTCTTCTTCCACCCTCGCACGAACCCTAGCGCCACCGCTAGCCCTCGACGACGCCGGCGACGAAGCGCTTCGCTGCCGCAACCTCTCCGACGCCGTCTTCACGCCGACCGCGGACATCGTCCTCTCCGCCGTCGCCGTAGGTGTCCTCCGTCGCCAAGTTAGGGCACGGAAGATCGAACTGCTCGGCCTCATCTTACACTCCGTCTAGCAGTTCTTAGTGTGGTAAATAAAACTTCCTCTTTTTACAGCACCATTGATCCTATGGATTTGTCACTTTCTACCACAAGCAGTTTCTGTTCACACAAGCTAGATCTCTCTCATACTGCATCTCATAACATGCCTAGTATATTCACTTGTGCTTCACAAAGTAGTTAGATTCCTCACTTGTACTGATCTGTGGATTCGTACAAATCTGGAACCAACTTCTTATCTATGAGTGAATGTCTTCGCACGATGAGGTCAATGTCTTCTAAACTGATTTATCTTCAAAATCTTCTGAGAATGCATATGACCTCTTCCCCTTCCCTCGCACCTTAATGCTGTCACAGGTACATGTCCGTGGGAGAATCCTTTGGTTCTCATAGTCTGCATTCATTTGCAGAATTCTTACAGCATCACATAAATTCTCCCGAAGCCAGTTCCTGTTGGTCCAGCAAACGAAAACCTTTGAAGCCTTTGAACGTCTTGAAGCCTTTCAAGTTAAAGTTTATGGCTTCAGAGAAAGCAGCAAGGAAGGGTGGCAGAAAGCGTCATGGTGAGACCTCCAGAGATCTGCCAGATGAACTCTCAGAAATGTACAAGACAGATCCTGAAGAGGATTACAGTCAGCGCAAGACCCGAATCCAATGGATTCGAAGATATTGGGCAGAACAATGGTTCAAATACAGATTTGTGACCCAGGAGTATGCTGAGAAAAACGCCATCAAGAGACCGTGGGGAGACATCCTATTCAAGAATCTTCTACCCAGGTCCAGAGATGAAGCCATTGCTCAAGGCTTCTATCCATGCATGGTCCGTGGACCACAGCCTGCTGATGCACACTCGTCGTCACTGCTATGGTGTCGTGACGACAATCTGTTCAAGCGCAACTTCCAGTTTGCTCAGAACTCAGCGAAGCAGAACAAGAAGACTTTTGGGTTAGACTTCAACCCTGGTCCCTCATCTCCAAGGGCAGATGGCACACGACATGCAGAACCCAATGTCATCGGTCCTTTCGCCAACCTTGAAGGCCTCATCACCTACATCTTGGTTCAAGGGACTGCAGTGAATGAGCCTGCAGCTGACACTGAGTCTGATGACGCGCCTGCAGTGCCGAAGCCAAAGCAGTTGAAGAAGCCAAAAGCTTCAAAGCCGGCCCCTTCACCAAAAATCTCAAGGGCGAAGCCATTGGCAACTGCACCTCCTGAAGACAGTGTGCAGTCTGAAGACTTATCACGCGTCTCCAAGCCCAGAAGGCCAAGATGCCTCTGTCTCACACTGGCAAAGAGCTAACAGCTGCTGCCATTCTGCGCAATGACGACATTGATTGTCAAGTGATGAAGATCTTGCAGATGACGCTCTTGAGCAACTCATCAAGAGCAAAGAAGAAGCAGAAATCTTCAATGATCTGCCTCTCTTTGATGTCACCATCATCCACAACTTCATTGACGAGTGGTTTGACACGCCAAACATCAGCTTTGAAGATCTGCAGCTACCCATTGGCCTCAGTGTCGCCTTCCAAGGCGCCATTGCTTCAGAACTTGCTATTGCCCAGCGCATTGTTGAACTGAAGCAGAAGATTGACTATGAAAAGGCTCAGTTCAAGAAGCATATGGCCAAGCTCAGCGTGCAAGAAGTGAAGAACTTCAAGACAATGATGCACGAGCTCAAGGAAGCCTTTGTGAAGAAGCGTGCAGAAGCTCAGGGTTCGCGTGAGCGCATGAAGACTCTGGCTGACAGATGTGTGCAAGCCTATAATGAGGCTGAGAAGCGCAAGGCACTTGGGCGTCCTGGCATCGACCCCAGGATGGCCGCAAAGAAGAAGAAGAAGCCTGCTACGGCTGAACCTGATGCACCAAGGCAAGAAGCAGTTCCGATTGTCTTCCCAACTAGACTGACTGGCTCGAAGCCAAAAAGCCGGTCAACAGCTTCAGAGCTCAAGAAGACAAGGACTGCTGAGGCTGAAGCCAGGAAGAGGAAACACTCTGAAGCCTCTCCTACTGCCCCCTCCAAGAAGAAGAGGAAGACCAAGAAAGCTCGGGCTGCTTCCACAGAGCCCTTGATAGTTGAACCCATTTCTATGGTCTATCCTGAAGCTGAACGACAACTGACAATTCCATGAGCCTGCTTCCACAGAGGCTCATGAAGCTGAAGACATTCCAGCAGCTGATCCCATCGCTGCTGAAGACATTGGTCATCATGACAATGTAGTCGATGGTGCAGTCCTTCCTCAGTTTGAAAACAGCGAACTCATCAGCATTGGTCGTCCACTGACGCCAATTGCACAGGATGCTTCATGGGCAGATCGCCCACAAGAGGAAGAAGACTATGAGGCCCAGCCCACTCCAACTCCACAGGCGTCGTCTGCGTTCCGCAGGCTTCGCAAAGGTCCAAGGCCTCAAGTCTCTGCTGAAGACATTCCGGCTGCATCAGCCGCAGAAGAAGGAGTCCCACAAGATCCCACTCCCCTGTCCCACCAAGAAGCAGTTCTCCAGGAGAATGTGCTTGTGACCGACCCTCCAGCTAGTCAAGTGGAGGATGAAAATCGTGAGGCTGCCACAATCACCAATGAGCTAATGGAGCCTCCCCACAAAGGCTTCCAGAAAGAACAGCGAAGCCAACTGATCCCGCCACTTCTGTTCCTGAGTCTGCTGCGGTCCCAATTCGACTATCATGTTGAGCACGGCCTCAGGTCAGAAGCCAATCCCAAGACTGCAAGGTTTCCAGTCTGCATCAGCACCTGGGCTCCTTCAACATCAATGCTCAGGGCAGACACACGTTCTTCAATAGCTCCAGGAACCCCTACTCAAGGGAAAGGATATCATCTGATCGGTTCTGGAGCTAATCCTCAGCGAAGCTATTACTCTTGGCATCTTTACACCAAGTCGCAATCTTCCCACACAAGCGCCTTGAACGTTGAAGCTATAGCTGGTCTGCCCTGTCTAGAGAAGCTTTAGATGCTTCAAGCAAGTTGGACCTGCTGCAGTTCATTACTGACGAAGAGCATTGGAATGAAGAGGCTGCTTCAATTCTAATGCCACACTTCACATCAAGGTACAACAGAGATCCGAAGACTTGGGTCCTGGAGTGGATGACTGGCCCCTTTCATCACGAAGCCAATGCATTTGACATCATTGAGCTCACCGGCTTGCCCACTCCTGGCGATCTCTTCAAGCAAGGCTGTCAGCTGCATGCTGAAGCTATTGAGAGCATCTTTCAGCGGCCAGAACCAGATATGAGTCAGATGCTCAGCATGATGAAGCCATTGCCCAAAGATGCTGCTTATCCCACAGAGTTCTTCGTTGAAGACCTTGAGTACCTGCCAAGAACCATCTATCACATCATCAGGCGAACTCTCTGGCCTATCAAAGGGCACTCTCCAAATGCCAAGCTTCAGGGTGCAATGAAGACTTTGGTCTTCTATATACTTCATGGAAAATGCTTCAATGCACAGGACTTCTTCATACGCCAACTTGCTGCATCAGGCATTGATCTGTTTGGTTTGAAGTTCTACCCCTTGGGTCATGGTGACATGTCACTGAGCCATATATCAAGCCTAAGTCTTCAGAATGCAGAACATCAGAGTTTTACTCAGAACGTTGAAGGAGTTGAAGCAGTTTCTCGGGTGTATCCTTTGGCTGGCACTACACGTGCACCACACCCTGCTTCAACTGAAGCCACTGACAGTGCCACTGCTCCAAGACCCAAGAAGCGCACTCGTGTTCTCAACGACCGAGAGCTTCTTGTGGCTCTACATCAGAAACAAGATAGGCATCATGACTGGCTGAAGCGTCAGATGAAAAGCCTCTTGGTGGATGTTAATCGCACTCGAAATCTTGCCACCAAGAATGCTTCGTTGCCCATGAAACCTGTCGCCGCACATGGAAAGGGCTCACGATGATGTGTTCTGAAGCTGATCTTCAAGAGGATGGCTTCACTGAGAGATTCAAGTTTGACTCCACACCTCCTCGAAGGGCTGTGCTGCTAGGAACTCCATCCCTTGAAGACTCTGAGTTCTCTTCCTCTGCTGCCACAGTGACTGCCAGAATTATTGAGGAAGAAGACGATGCTACTTCACCGCCACCTCCTTCAGCACCTCCAAGCTCTTCTGCACCGCCAAACAACACCAACAACCCTGCTACTTCACCTACTCCTCATGGGAACGAGTAGAGGCTCTATGTCTTCAAACCTTTTTGGTCATTACTGACAAAAGGGGGAGAAGCATATGAGATTGATAGTCTTCAAGCGGGTCCATATGGGCGGGTGCTATATTTTGCTTCGTGCTTACAACTCTCGTTTTTGCTACATTTGGTTCTTATGAGTTGTAACACTTAAACTAGATGGTCGTCTGCTACTTATTTGCCACCTGTTTTGCGAAGATAAATTCCGCATGTGCGACGATAAATTCCGCACTTACTCATTCTGCAGACGTCCATTTTCCATTATGCATGTCATTATCTTCATATACTTCACATGCATAGTGGATTGTCATCATAAGCTGAAGTGGATCTCCACAAGTACAACCTGCCATGTGCATTTGCATTCCAAAAGCAAATTAACTTATATGCACATCTTCAGGGGGAGCCCTTGAAACTTATGAAGACAATTCCTTATCCTTTACAATTTCACAGATTATATTTCCCCGTTGAAAACTTCAACTAGTTTGTCATCAATCACCAAAAAGGGGGAGATTGTAAGTGCATCTAGTGCCACCCCTAGTTGGTTTTGGAGTATTGACGACAAACCTAGTTGAGGGACTAATGTGTTTGTGAGAATTGCAGGATAACACAGGTAGAAGTCCCTCATTGATTCGGTTTTACTACCAGAGATGACCCCTAAAAATGTATGAAGACATTGAAGTCAAAGGTGGTATATGAAGATATTCACATTGAAGACTATGACAAGAGAAGACACTATATGAAGCCTATGGAGCTCGAAGACTTAGATCTTTCGTAGTTTTTTCTTTTGTGTTGAGTCATAGGAACCACCGTACTGTTAAGTGGGGTCCAAGAGAACCAGTCAGAATGACTGAAGTGATGCCTAAACAAAACCTATGTCTTCGAGTGAAGACTATGAGAGTGAATCTTGTCCAGAGTCGGACAAGTCAGCTTTGCTTGCAGCCCAAGTAAAGTTGCCGTGTGAGTTTGAAATCTGACCATTGGAACACGTGTCAGTTCCTTAGTGACCCAGGGTCATTTCGGACAAATCAGGTCGGGTTGCCAAGTGGCTATAAATAGCCCACCCCCTACAACCATAAACGGTTGGCTGCTCAGATTCAGAGTACGGCTTTTGTCGTTTGAGAGCAACCCACCTCGAAGCCTTTGAGAGAGAATTCCTTGCGAGGATAAAGCCCTAACCACCCAGAGCCAAAGAGAATTAGGCATCACTTAAGTCTTCTTGTCTGTGTGATCTGAAGACTTATTACACTTGAGGACTGTGCATCCTCCAGCCGGTTAGGCGTCGCGTTCTGAGCATCCAAGAGAATAAAGCCCTAACCACCCAGAGCCAAAGAGAATTAGGCATCATTTAAGTCTTCTTGTCTGTGTGATCTGAAGACTTATTACACTTGAGGACTGTGCATCCTCCAGCCGGTTAGGCGTCGCGTTCTGAGCATCCAAGAGACATTGTGGATTGCCGGTGAACGAAGTCTGTGAAGTTTTGGGAGTCTACCTTGAAGACTTACCAGAGTGATTGGGCGAGGTTTGTGTGACCTTAGCTCAAGGGGAATATGGTGAGGACTGGGTGTCCTGAGCTGCGTGTTCAGGACTGGGTGTCCGGGACTGTGTGTCCTAAGGTTTAAATACCTAGCCGCCCTAACCAGACGTACAGTTGTCACAACAACTGGAACTGGTCCAACAAATCATTGTCTTCAGCGAGTCACTGGTTTCATCTTCCCTTCCCTTTACTTACTGTTACTCCTTGTGAAGTCATTGTATGTTCGCACTATCTTTTGTCTTCACTGAGTGACTACGTGTTCTGTGTGGCTTCACAATATCTTCCTACCTGATCCTTACTACATTGCTGCTATTAGTCATTGTGCTTTCACTCTATTGAATACTTGACTATGGCTTGCCTAGTGTAGTCTACCTTCCGCTGCAGGGTAATAGGTTTATTTCTATCGTTTGTCTTCATAACTTCCACGTTTTGAAGACTTTCATAAAAATCGCCTATTCACCCCCCCTATAGTCGATATAACGCACTTTCAACCATGCCGGAACCTGTCAAGATCCTCACCACGAAGGACAAAGACGGGAAAGAAGAGCAGACTCCGAACCCTCTCCATCCAATCTGGTCCAGAGAAGGGCAGGAGGTACTCAGAAACTTGCTTAATACCCTCACCAAAGAGGTTCTCGTGCAGGTTACCTCCATCGCCACGCCGCACGAGCTCTGGGCAGCTCTTGCCCACATGTTCTCGTCGCAATCTCAAGCCTGCGTCAACAACATCCGAGTTGCTCTCTCCACGGTGCTGAAGGGGACGCAATATGTTGCTGCCTACTTCGCCCACATGAGGGCACTCGCAAATGAGCTTGCGTCCGCTGGAAATCCCATCAATGATGATGAGCTCATCTCCTACATCACCGCTGGCCTCGACATGGAGTACTAGCCCCTCGTCTCCGCCAACGACGTCCGCACCAACACCATCAGCCTCGATGATCTCTACGCTCAGATGAGCAACTTCGATCAGCGCCTCGCCCTCTACAACAACACCTCGGGCGTGGGCTTCAAGTCTTCTGCAAACGTGGTTGCTCGTGGCGGCCGCGGTGGCAGCGGCGGCTCCTCATGCTGCCGCGGACCACCGCGCGGCAAGGGAAAGTTGCCAGCATGAGGAAATAGCAGCGGCGGCAACTCCTCTTGGGGTGGCAGCGGCGGCAGCGAGCGGTCCTTCAACAACAACAAGGGCCGCCTCGGTGGCAGACCTCACGCCAGCCCGACGCGCCGCGATGCCAAATCTGCGGCAAGCTAGGCCATACTGCACGTGATTGCTGGTATCGCTATGAAGACGACGGCGAGTCATCTGAAGATGAGAAGGTTGCAGGCGCGGCAGATGGATCCTACGGCATCGACACGAACTGGTATGTGGACAGTGGCGCAACTAACCACATCACCAGCGAGCTAGAAAAGGTGACAGTTTGTGAGAAGTATTGCGGGCAGGATCAAGTTCACACTGCCAACGGAGAAGGTATGAGCATTAGACACCTTGGTCATTCAGTGCTTAAAACTCCCCATAGAAATATCTGTCTAAGAATTTTTTTGCATGTTCCTAGTGCTTCGAAAAATCTCCTTTCAGTTCATCGCATTGCCATTGACAACCATGTATTCCTTGAGTTTCATCCATTTTTCTTTTTGATCAAGGATTAGGTCACGAAGAAAACCCTGTATCGAGGTAGATGCGTTCGAGGGCTTTACCCGTTGATTCCGGAGCTTAGGAGATTGAATAAACAAGCCTATGGTGTCACCAAAGTCTCTTCAACACGGTGGCATGATAGATTAGGACATGCATCTTTTTCCTTAGTGGAACATTTGCTTAAAAAGTATAAGCTCCCGTTTGTTGGTGAGCGTGATCGTGAGACAATTTGTGATTCATGTCAGTGTGCTAAGAGTCATCAGTTACCTTACCCTGTGTCTATAAGCATTTCTACTAAACCTCTTGAGCTCATATTTTCCGATGTTTGGGGTCCTACCCCTACTTCAGTTGGTAGACACACCTATTACGTAAGTTTTATCGATGACTACAGCAAGTACACCTGGATCTATCTCATCAAAAAGAAATCTGATGTGTTTCAAGTTTTCGACAACTTTCAAGCACTAGTAGAAAGAAAGTTTGATTGCAAAATCTTAGCTCTCCAATCTGATTAGGGAGGGGAGTATAGAAATCTCAACTCCTTTTTCAAAAGATCGGCATATCACACCATGTGTCATGCCCCCATGCTCACCAGCAAACTGGCTCAGTCGAGCGCAAGCATAGGCTTATAGTTGAGGTCGGTTTGGCCTTGTTTGCTGCTGCATCTATGCCCTTGAAATTCTGGGATGAGGCTTTTCTCACCGCAGTCCACCTCATAAACATGTTGCCTAGCAGGGTCATCAACAATGAATCTCTAGTAGAACGTCTCCTTCACACAAAACCCGACTACACATCGTTATGAGTGTTTGGGTGTGCGTGTTGGCCAAATCTTCGGCCATACAACAATCGTAAACTCATGTTCCGGTCAAAACAATGTGTTTTCTTGGGTTACAGTCCACAACATAAGGGTGTGAAGTGTCTTGATGTATCCACTGGACGCGTCTATATCTCCCATGACGTTGTGTTCGATGAAACTGTTTTCCATTTTGCACAACTTCACCCAAACGTCGGAGCCCTTCTCCAAAAGGAGATTCTTCTTCAACCTTCGCACCTCACTGGTCGTGACAATGGGGATGCTTTAAACACTGATGATCAATTGTTGTCTAATCCTCTTACTAACGATGGCCTTGAGTCTTGTGATGCAACAGAAAAAAACTACGCAGAAAATGATGAAGAAATCAGCCAAAATCATCATTTTATGCTCCCTGGACAAAACAACAGCAGCACCGGAGCAGATTCGCCTCGCAATCCAGGCGCATCCTCCTCGAGATCCACCCTGCGCCAGTCTGCCACGTTATCCCCCACGGTATCAGTGCCGACCGCGTCAGGGCGATCCGTCCCGAGCCCCGCGTCGCTTCACGACAGCAACGGCTCGGTGGACCGCCAGGCGACCACTCCGCGCCAACCCGCCAGCGCCACGCGGCGTCCTCACCAGCCGCCCGCACCTGACCCCGTGCCTGGCCCTGCACCCGGTCGGTTCGGTGCCGACACTCGCTACTACACGCGGCGCCAATCATGACGGGATGAGGGCGCAGACTCCCATGCGGATCCTACCGCAGATCCTGTCCCGGCGGCGCCATCATTGGAAAATCATGAGCTGGTCACCGATGCGGGATCTTTTGTGGCGCTTTCCCCTTCTGCGTCACGCGCGCTGGCCACAAAAGATCTGGCCTGCGCGTCCTCACCCAGCAGGCTTGCAGCTGCTCCTGGCGCTGGATCTTCTGTGCACGCCTCTTCGCCACCTCGCACTCGGCTTCAGAGGGGAGTAACTCGACCCAAAAATTACAAATCTTTAGCAAAATTTGGACTTGCTAGTGTCTCACATGAACCAGATATACCACACACTGTTGCAGAAGCCTTAGGCGATCCAAAGTGGTAGAAGGCTATGAAAGATGAGTACATGGCGCTTCACAAAAACAAAACCTGGCACTTAGTTCCAGCACGTCAAGGTAAAGGTAAAAATGTGATAGATTGCAAATGGGTCTTCAGAATTAAAAAGGAATCTGATGGCACCATAGACCGTTATAAGGCTAGACTAGTTGCAAAAGGTTTCGAGCAAAGGTATGGTTTAGAATATGAGGATGTGTTTAGTCCTGTTGTAAAGGCTGCTACTATTCGTCTTGTTTTGTCTATTGCCGTATCCAGAGGATGGAGTCTATGCCGGCTAGATGTACATAACGCGTTCCTTCATGGTGTTCTGGAAGAGGAAGTGTTCATGAAACAACCTCCTGGGTTTGAAAACAGACAAAAACTTCTTCACATATGCAAGCTTGACAAGGCTTTGTATGGACTAAAGCAAGATCCTAGAGCATGGTATTCTCGGTTGAGTTCAAAGCTTCAAGAACTTGGGTTTGCCCCCTCCAAGTCTGACACCTCATTGTTTATTTTCAACAAGTCAAATATATCTATATTTGTACTCATATATGTTGATGATATTATTGTCACAAGCTCATCTGATGAAGCTATTTCAGCATTGCTCAAGGATTTGAACTCTGAGTTTGCTCTTAAGGATCTAGGAGACTTGCACTACTTTCTTGGCATTGAAGTAAATAGGAATGGAGATGAGCTTCATTTATCCCAAGAGAAGTATGCAACAGATCTTGTAACAAGAGCAGGGTTGCAAGGTTGCAAGCCAGCCCCAACACCTCTGTCCAGCTCCGAAAAATTATCCTTAACAGAAGGAAAACTCTTGAATCAAGAGGACAGCACCAGATATAGAAGTATGGTTGGTGCACTGTAATATTTAACTCTGACTAGGCCTGATATTTCCTTTGTTGTGAACAAAGTATGTTAGTTCCTTCATGCACCCGCTACAGTACATTTGACAGCTGCAAAATGCATACTTAGATATATCAAGAACACTTTCAGTGTTGGACTCACCTTCACCAAGTCACCATCAACACTTGTCAGTGCTTTTTCTGATTCTGATTGGGCAGGTTGCCTCGATGACAGACGCTCAATAGGCAGTTTTGCAGTGTTCTTTGGTCCAAATTTAATCTCATGGTGTGCTAAGAAACAAGCTACTGTGTCTAGATCTAGCACAGAAGCAGAATATAAAGCACTAGCAAATGTACTGCAGAAATTATATAGGTTCAGTCATTGCTGAAAGAGCTTGGGATATACTGTAAACAAGCCCCATGCTTATGGTGTGACAATTTGGGTGCCACTTATCTTTCTGCTAACCCAATATTTCATGCAAGAACAAAACACATCGAAATAGACTTTCATTTTGTCAGAGAAAGAGTTGCAGAAAAGAAGCTGGACATTCGGTTCATTCGATCTCAAGATCAAGTTGCAGATGGCTTCACTAAAGCCTTGTCTACTAGAAGTTTTGAAGAATTTAAGCGTAATCTCAACTTGTCCAAGTTGTGATTATGGGAGGGTGTTAAACAACATGATGGTCAGGGGCGCACCACACACCGGTTACGTTGAGATGAGTCAGTCTAGGTTTGTTAGAGTATATGATTGTAATCTTTTCATCTTTATCTTATCTCTACTTTCCTTGAACCCCAAGATGTAATCTCAACAAACTTTTGCTTATCAGGGATATGCCCTTGCCTATATTAACACGAAACCGTCGCCTCGAGAGAGGTACGACGTTCTCCGCTTCTTCACATTTATAATCATTTTATAGTCATTTTATATCATTTTTGGTACTAACCTATTGACATAGTGCCAAGTGTCAGTTGCTGTTTTTTTCATGTTTTTACATCGCAGAAAATCAATACCAAAATGAATACAAAAACTTAATCATTACTCTTCAAAATATATGATCTAAGATAGCGCCAAATATCCGAACCACTGGAAAAATCTTCAATAAGCCAAATCGTGTATCCACATATCTCTAACTCCACTTGTTTAGTATCAGTATCATGTCATTACTTTCTACTACTTATACTCTTATAGACTTGCATGTGTAGGGTGCTTGATATTGATAGAAAAGCCTGAAATTGCCAACAAAATTATATTTGGGAAAAGTGTCCTTCTTTCGCTTAGTTGTCTATCACACCCCCCCCCCCTCTAGACATACTTATCGATCTTACAAAATCACCCACTAGTGTACATTAAAACATGAAGCTCATGAAACTTTCCACTTTAGAATGCATAAATTAGTGCTGCTTTGAAGCGCTTTAAAGGTATACTAAAAACATAATGGTGTTGCTCCTTCTCTCAAACACCTTTTTCTTTCGTTCTCTTTTGTGTTTTATTCATTTTCTCAAATTTCCCTTTTCTTTTTGTGACACCTCCATTGTGCGTGTTTTAATTGATCGTTCTTTGGTAAAAGCAACACCTTGCAGTTATGAACGATACATTTTTGTTTTGACTAGTTATACTGAATGCAATCATAACTCAATCTCTGGACATGAAAGAAATTCTATATGAATGCTCTGGCGGCGTACTAGTATTACATGATCTAGCATCGCACGTGATAGTGATGATCAAATGACTATGTGTATCAAATATCTTGAAGCTAGCTATATGATCAAGTAAAGGAGATGACAATAAAGAAAAAAATATGTAGTCGTGTAATGTAATAGAATTAATGACTTGAAAATGTCATGATAGGTAGGTATGTTAGACAGTTTCATGAAGATGTTTGTACTTATGGGCACATGATTTGGATATATCAATGAAGTGTGCACCATGTCTCAATATAAGAGAGGGCAACGCTTGATGTCTAAGAGGGGTATCAATTATGAAAGACAAATTGGAAGTCAAAAAGTTTTGAACTTTCAGTAATCATAAGAAAATCTAAATGCTACACAAGAGCATTGTGGCAAAGTTACAGAGCTATGAATCACGTACCCCAATGGGGAAGGTTGGTAGGGGTTAACTATCGTGCCGCCCCGGCCAAACCAAAGTCGTTGGACTATTAGTATTCACCGTGATACCATTCTAAAGCTCCTTGAGCATGTACTACCCTTGGCCTTCCACACTTGAATCTTCCTTACTCCTTTGCTATGGCGACAGTCCCTCGATCATTGGTATTAGTCAATAATGATCATGATTCGAACCATACGCCTTGTCATCTTCCCCTTAGAAACATTACATGGGGATCCAAGTACTTGCATTCACACCTAGTACATAACATAAATTTGAGAGACAACATCATATTTTATGAATTTAGCAATTATACAATCAACAACGCAACATTATACAATCCATGGAAATCGCATTATTTGAGATTGACAGTAAGTTCACAAATAACATTACAATGCATATTCAATTCCACCACAACCATGTGGCACAAGTTTGTGCTAGCTATGAAGTGTGAACCCATAAAACTAAACACCAAACTCTACCACTGCATATGCCTATGCAACTCACATATTGTGCGCCAATCGGCAAGTATGGAGATAAGACCAAATGGTAGGCAAAGGAGAAGGCTTACTGATGGTGGGGAGGGAAGAAGACCATAGGCGTCACAATGAGCATCAGAGTGGTGGGACCGTGGGGAGCGGCAACATTGGTCAAGTTCAACACTGAGGTTGGGGCTTGTGGAAATGGTCATTGGAGGTTTCTATCCTTTGATCTTGAGGAGATGAACGTCAGCCTCTAGGTGAGCATGGCAGGAGCAATGATGTAGCATGGGAGTGGTGGTAGGGGAGCGACCGAGTGTGGTGAGGGGAAGATGCTTGTGGTAGAGCATTGGGAGAGGCGGAGCAATTGTCGACCGAGTGTAGTAAGGTATAACGCCAATGATAGGAAATATGGACTGGGGTGCGATGAGCGAGTAGCTCACTACAAGGGATGCATTAGGAGGGGATCGGACAAAGGTGGGTTAAAGAGGGGCCAGGTGTTAGATTATACTAGATAATACCCCGCATGTTGTTGCGGGAATATTTTGTAACATATCTCAATGTGTTCATTGGATGAAACATATATAAAAGGATAAAACTGAAACTACATATAATTTATTATGTTTGATCACTATATGGTTGTAAAAAATTTATTAAATATAAATAAAATAATATAATAGAAATTCGCATGTTGAGATAGGTCTTTTTTCATGCAGGTTTCATGATGAAGTGGCATGCTTGCATGTTGCGAGACATATGTTAAGAAGTGTGGATTTTTTCTCGTGCATGTTGTGCGATGATGTGGCGTGCTTGCATATTAGAAGAAATAGTTAGTGGGGGCTAGCTATTTAGATATAGAAGATTAGAGTTGCCTAGTTACAAAGGGATAAATTGGGCCTTGATGGACACTAGTGGAGGGATGTTGGGGCGTGGGGGATATGGCCTAGTTACAAGGGAGTAAATTGGGCCTTGATGGGTTTCTTAAGACAAATTTAAAGCCTTGAAAGATATTTGGACTACAAATTTAGACCCAAGCCCACCCTGAAGCGATAAAATCAGGACGAGTCGCTCGGCTAGGCAAACCATTGTTCGATTTAGTATAAGCTACCAAGATCTAGTGCGGGTTATAGAAAGGTGTAATTCCTATTTTCACTCATTGTGACAAGATGTGAGGCAAATGCACACACCAAGCGACCTGAGTGAGCGAATGGGTTGACCAATCAACGTTACTTTGTGAAGGTTATGTGTGTAGTTTCCCCGATTTTAGGAAGGTTCCATGAGCTTCTCATCAATTTTTTTGTTTTACTATTCTTTTCTCTACCGGTTTTCTTTTTGGATTTTTATTTTCATGTTCACTTCTTATTATTTTATTTTATTTTTTCATTTCTTTTCAAATATATGCTCATAAATTTTTGACAATATTAGAAATTTTAGAAAATGTTTATGCATTTTTCCAAAACTGTTAAGTCCAAAAAAATGTTTCATTAGCATGCTCATGTTATTTTATAAAAATAATAAAAAAATTAGATATATTTTTAGGATTTATAAAATAAATATTCAAAAAAATCATTTTTCAATAAGTTCACTTAAAAAATATACTCCCTCCATTCCAAATAACATGTTGTGGCTTTAGTTCAAATTTGAAATAAAATGAACTAAAACCATGACAAGTATTTTGAAATGGAGATATTACTAATTTTCCCGTGTTTATGAAATATAAAAGCGAAAACAACAGTTGAAAAGTTGCAAAACAAAAAAAAACAAAGAAACACCACTACAACCGGTACGCACGACCGAACCACCTGTGACACAAACTAACTGGCCCATCTGAGTCGCTCGGCACGTTTGTCGAGAATTTGGAAATATGAGATCCCAAAGAAGGATCAATAGGCAGATGAAACACTATTTAGTGCTTATAGCGCCACTTATAGTAGTAATCATACGCAACACTCACACAACAAATCGTCGTTAGTTCTAATAGGCTGGCCAATGTTTTTCTTTTATTTGCTCATTAGTTTTAGGTGATTCTTCTTGGCTATTTGTGCCTTTTTTCTCAATTTCATGAACACTTCTAAATCTGCAAAAAAAATCCAAATTCAAGAACGTTTTCAAAATTTGTGAAAAATATATATATTCATGAACAGTTTTCCAAATTCAAGATCTTTTTTCAAATCCACACACTTTTTCCAAATCCATGAGCATTTTTTAAATTTGCGAACTGTTTGCAATTTCAAGACTTTTTTGTACTTCGTGAACTTTTTTTGAAATTGTGATCTTTTTTTTTCAAATTCATGAACTTTTTTGGGGTTCGTGAACTTGTAAAATCCGTGAATGCTTTGCAAATTCACGAACTTATCAAATCCGTGAACGTGTTTCCAATCCGTGAACGTTTTTTTCCAATTCGTGATTTTTTTCAAAATCCTGAACTTTTTTCAAATCAGCAAACATTTTTCAAATGTGCAATCATTTATCCAAATTTGCAAACGTTCAATTTCGAAAAAAAATAGTTCATGAACTTTTTAAAATTCTTTAAAAAAATTCGAATTTATCAACATTTCAAAATTCATGAACTTTCAAATCCGAGAAGTTTTTTCAATTCGTGAATATTTTTTTTCCAAATTCCTAAACTTTTTCAAATCGATGAACGTTTTCAAATGCATGCCATTTTATTCAAAGTCATCAAAAAATTAAAATTCATGAACTTTATTCAAATCAATGAATAATTTCTAATTCTTGAAAAAATATTTTTGAGGATCGTTTTGTTCAAATTCAACAATATATTTTTTCCAAATTCATGATTTTTTTGTGTTCACGGTTATTTTTCAAATTCATGAACTGTTTAAAGACATGCAACATTTTTTGAACCTATTCTTTTTTAATCTATAGAAAACCAGAAGTCTATTTTTTCCAGAACGAATGGATGTTGGTCACTTTTACTGTTTTGTGTATTGTGCAACTGAACAATAGAGCCGCTGTAAAAAAAAGTTAGGAGGTCGAGCTTAGCAGCACCTGCGAGAGCTATCTCTCGCTTAAAGCGATGTAGGTGCGTCTATATAAGCTAGCCCATTAGTGTAGGGTCGCTGCTCTCGCTCTCTCCACCATTAGTGTAGGGTCGCTACTGCCGCTTCTTCTAGCAGTAGGTTTGCTCCTGTTTTCTATTAGTCTTTTCGCTTTCCATTTTTGTTCTTTGATTATTTTTTATACCGGTTTTCTTTGGTTTTTCTTTTTCTTCATTATAATTTTAGTTTTTCACCATTTTTTGTTTTCTTTCTTAGTTTCTATAGATTTGTTTCCTTTCCTTTTCCTTGCTATCCTATTTTTCTTTATTTTTCTTCTTCTTTTGTTCCTTCCTTAGTTTCCACGAGTTTTCTTTCTTTTTCTTTTGTTATCTTTATTTTTTTTATGGTTGTCTTCATTTTCTCATGGGGTTTCATGGTTTTCTATAGGTTTTTCATTTTTATTTGTTTCTGACGTGTTTTTTTCTTCCGTTTCTTCGGTTTTTATCGCTTTTTCTTCATTTTCTTGTCAACCCATGTCTACATTCTTTATACACATTTTTGCATTTTACGTATACATCAAGAACATTTTTGTATACTTGTTTAATTATTTTCAAATACGTGAGTGTCATTACTTTTAGAAATGTTTGATGACTATTTCTGTCATACTGATTGTACATTTTAGGTATATATATCAGGAACATGTTTTTATTACATGTTTAATATTTTTGAATACAAGATTAACTTTCTTTGTACATGATCCACATTTTAAATATTTATGTTGAAAAAAATAATAGACGTCCTACATTTTTTGTATACATCATGAACATTTTGTTCTGCAGCTTTAACATTTTATCAAATAGATGATTAACATTTTTTAATATATTTTTTATGACTCCTTTTTTGACACACATGGTTCATTTTTGGTATATCTCAGAAACATGTCAATACATTTTTGTATATGATCAAGATTTCTATACATGATCAATATTTTCTAAATTTAAGTTTTTATGTTCAAAATTTTTAATACACGCTATACTTTTTTTATATACATCGGGGACATTTTTTTTGTACACCTTTAGCATTTTAAAAATAGATGATTAAATTTTTATAATTTTTTTGTGTTTGATGACTACTTTTTTCATGCACATTGTACACTTTCCGTATATATCTGTAATATTTCGCATGTTTAACTTTTTCTAATTATATGATTATATTTTTTGATACATGATCAACTTTTTTGAAACGCTTGATTAACATTTATTAAATACATGATCAACTTTTTTCACACACATTTTTCTATACACATTTAACATTTTTTATATGCTAGATTAACATTTGTGTAATGCTAGATTAACATTTTTCAAATGTTTTATGTAGAGTGCTTTTTGTAATGCATATATATTTATTTGGAAGTATAAACAAAACTAAAAAGAAAGCAAAAATAAAAATAAAAAAGTGAAGAAACAAGATAAAAAACGAGGTTGTGGCCTCCCGCAAGATGGGTCGGCCCATCTGGCCTCGCCTTCACGCGAGGTAGTGAGACATAGGGGTGCCCAAGCGACCGAGTTGTGCGCTATTTGGGCTGTGGCCCGCCTTAGCGTCGCACAACGCTGGCGGGGTTGGTGGCACACGGGAGGGATGGCTAGGTGTAGACCTCGCTGCCTGGTGACGAATGCCGGGGCGGCGGCCCCATGCGATGGAGATCGGTGAGGCCAAGGTCGTCCTCGGCTGCATGGCGTGGAGGTACCCATGGCTAAGGCGGGGCGACTCCGGCGGTCCGGCGGCTTCGACCCCAATTCCTGTTTGGTATAGAGACAGTGAAGAGTGTGCTTGGGATCCTTCCTAACGGCTCTTCCGGCATGGTGTGGTGGGCTGGCAGCCCTCTCTCCATGTTCCAATGGTGGCGCCCTTCGGCAATGGCCGGAGCGTCAGGGTCCGCCACGATGGCAGCGGCGGTGGATGGTCGCCGAATCTCAACGGCCAGATCTGGGGCTTTGAAGGTGGTCTCGCAGATGCACAGTTGTCGATCGGAGGCTCACGCGGCAGATCCGGGTGAAGATCTTGTCTTCGGAAGCTAGCCAGAGCCGGTGATGGTGACGCAATGCCGTTGTTTCCTTCTTGAAGGCATTATCAAGGTGAAGCTCACAACTCCTCCCGCTACCTCCGGGGGAAACCCAAGATCAGTCGATCGGATGATGGCAACACTCATGCTAGTGCCGTCTCCCCATTTGGGGCATCAGTCTTGAAGGGGTTCATCGGCTAGTGGGACCGGTGGACGATTACCACGGTGGAGCGGCGTGACATCTGATGCGCCGACATGAACAGGTCACGAAGCCATGGGGCAGCTGGTTTTCTACGTTGGTCGCGTGTTGATGGATGCATATAGGAGGGTGGCGCTGCCTGGTGTCGTGGTGGCGTCGACGGCAGTTGGGCCTGGCATGGCATATGCATCGATCTCTCCTGAAGATGGGACAACGGAAGATGGCGACGACAAATTCTTCGGTGTGCCGTGTGCTGAGGGTTTGTTACACCGGTTGATGCTTTATGCTCGTCGGGCAGCCTGGGGTGGCCACCAGATTAGATGGTGTATATCGATGCGCTAGGGCACTCCATGAGACTTGTAGGTGTAGCGATTGAGGTCGCTAGAAAGGTGACTTTGGGTTGATCCATGTATCTACTTTGTCGCACTCTTCTGAAAAATTAATAAAGATGATTGTGTGCATCGCTCCATGCAAAGACCGGGGATAATCCTCCTTTTCAAAAAATAGCCTATTTCAAATAAAATATGGTCATTTTGTGCTTTTCTAAGCATCCAGACGGGCTTCGGGTGAGAAAGTGGAGCTTGAGCCCAGCCCGGATGCCGAGCTTTCGGGCTCCGGCCCAAGGGCGAATCTACGTGCGTGTCTGTGGGGGCGAATGCCCCCACTCGTTTTGTCAGCCCACTTATACTAGGCCCAACATATGCAGCGTTGCCCCCACTCAGCCCAAAGGATTTGCCCTCACTCTTTTCTTTTTCTGTTGTATGTTTAAAGCCTGTGTATGAGAAATAAATAAGTTATTATCCCGGCAGCCCATCCAAAGAAAATATGAGCGGGCCTTATGCATACGATCGTGGTTCTCAATTGGCTAATCGCTAGCGCTAGAATAGAAACACACGATTTCACATCTTGGGATCGGGAGTTCCACACGCGTTTGTGCCCTGTGCCGCGTGACCGCCTTGACGAGCCGAAGCCGCCGCGCCGCCGCCTGCAGCGCTACGCTGCACATACGCAACGCCCATCCGGCGATCAACCTTGATCCGCACTGCGCCCGCCCGCCGGCCGGCTTGCCATCCCTATGGAAGATGTTCTATTGATCAATCATTCAATCAAGGTAAGCCCTAGTAAATTTAGTTATTTTTCTTTTTTTGACAAAGTTGGTTTAGTTATCTTGTTATTCTATTCTGATTTCCATGTAAGGAAGCAAAATGTATCAAATATCCACGTGTATAAATTATAGTGTACAAATTGGTAATTAGATTTCGATTGATTGAATCTAGCTTCACCTAATAATTGCATATCAATAAGTTTGAGCGCGTGGAGCAGAATAAAATCCATAGCAATATTCTGCCTTCATGTATTTCATTCAATTTATGTAACGTTCAACTATTTGATATTGACAGGCAAGCTAATGGAGCGATTTTTTGCAATATCCATAACTGGTAGTATGCCTGAAATAGTTGATCTGAACAAGCTTACTCGTGATTCATCTAAAAGGAAGATACTTGCAGGTTTTAATATCAACCACCATGAGGAGATTAGGAAAAATCGTCGCGGGATGAAACAAAAGGAGGTAATGTGTTTACATTTTCTTTCTATTTAAACACGTATATTTTTTCTCACAGCTTGAAGGCTAGAAATCAGGGACGTAGCAACGAAAAGGAACTACATATTCATATTTCTCACGGTATTGTGCCTTAAGTGGTTAATTTACTTTTACTTTGGCAATCAACTTGTCATAATTATTTGTGTAATGACATTATCTTATAAGGAAATATTTGATTTTGATTCTTACGTACTATATGTATGCTTGTGTGGTTAATTTTTTAGATGATCTAGCCATTACTTTGTATACACGTTTTTGGAAAAAAAAAATGGTGTACATCTTTGCCCCCTCTTGGTTTTCATCCTGGCTCCGCCCTTGCTCCGGCCTCCGGGCCGGGCTGCCCATGCACAGGTCTAGGAGCTCTTGTGCAGACTTATAGCTACGAGAAAATTCTTTATTTGACACTATCTTAAAATCTGCTTCCTTATTTGATACTGAAAAAGTTTTTCTTCCCTATTTAACACAAGTTCTAAATTTTATTCCCTATATGACATTTCCGTCCATTCTGAGCCTAAATGACATCTGAAAAGGCTCTTTTGCCCCTCATGTGGTATGTGTGTAGGGGATAATAGCGCACACACGCATCATCAGTGTGAGAGCAGAAGCACACACGCAGCAACACATACACATGCACCAACACACACGCGCACACACGCAACAACACACATGCACACGCACACACACGCACGCATCACACACACACATACACACACGCAGCAGCAGCAGCAGCAGCACACACGCAGGCAGCACATAGGCACGCAACAACACACACGCGCATGTACACACGCAGTAGCAAACACACACGCAGCAGCACACATGCAGCAGCAGCACACATGTGCGCGTGCACCCACACACGCAACAACACACATGCGCACGCACACACATACCGCATGAGAGGCAAACTCGTCTTTTCAGGTATCATTTAGGCTCAAAATGGACGAAAGTATCGTATAGAAAATAAAATTTAGTACTAGTGTCAAATAGGGAAAAAAATCAGTATCAAATAAGAAACCAGATTTTAAAACGGTGTCAAATAAAGAATTTTCTCTATAGATACACGTTTTGTCAAGTATAAACATAGTGGAACTACATGACTCAAAACCAATCGTTTAAGGGTTAATTAGCAAGACATGTGGGTCCAACCAAACCCAGCCGCTAAAACAACCAGAGAATAGCGTTGCAGGTTTGCACCAAGCAAATGTTTATCCTAGGCTCACGGGCCCATTCATAACAGATAACACGTCTCTTTTGATGCGTGCAAACTTGGATGCGATGCGTATCATGCGTCGGTGCGGTCCACCTGAGCACGCCCCGAGGAGAAGCGAACATCAGCCTGCCATGGTGTGTGTTTAGAGTCTTCCACCTCTGTGCGCGCGCGAGATGCCCCCATTGCCGAGCAAGCCGACATGAATCCTCCTTGGGCCTTGCCGCCTTCTCGCTCTTCTCCAGCTCTGCGCTTCATTGTTTAACCTGCTGCCGTGGGAACAGAGCTTGGCGCAGGCGCTGAGGGCTGGGAGATGCAGAATTGTTTGTGGAGTACTATACAAAATTCAAATACTACTCGCTCTGCATCCCCTGCCTCTGCTGCATTTCTTGTTGGGTCATTGCTTGCAGCAAGCAAATTGGCAGGAGCGCGTCATACAAAACGGGGTCGCCGGGAAGGGCGTTCAAGCACTGTTTTACCCTAGCTCAAGTTATCAACGGTTGGGTTGGGCTTGGGCCATTGAACATCTCCTATGCTTCTACGTCGGATCCGATTTAATACGAATTTGGCAGGTTTGAATAAAGTTAATCAGTTTTGTTGGACGCCAATCGCCTGAATTTAGAATTTGGGTCAGTCCGATTCGATGGAGAAGAAAACAACAGCCGCATAGCACCGAAGCCGCCGGCAATAAGTTTGATCCTGTCTATCTTAGGGTGCAGGAGAAGGTACAGTCTTCTTGTCTATGATATGATACACGGGGTGCTGGGGTGGGGGGTGGAGGGACACCTTTGTCTAACTTAGGGGTGCATGCTCGCCGAAAATTCAGATGGTTCATCGGTTTAGAGGATGGCCGAATGTGGCGGCAAGCACGGCGGTGTGGGGGAGGGCGAGGGGCGGGGCGGTGAGGCGGTTGAACGAGCGCCGCTAGCCGCGGGCGACGGAGGCAGACAGTTCAGCCGGCGGTTGTGGGCGGTTCAGATCAAGATCGTGGGGAGGAACCCGATGAACAATTATTTTCAAAAGATAAAAGAAGAAGATTTGACCGTTCCTCTTTCATCCAACATCTAGGAATAAATTGACTGGCCCAAAGACAAATTCAGTCGCCTGACACCTAGTCGTTTCCAAAGTTAATACCGTCTTACAGACGGATTCTTGGAGAGATACTCCTTCGTATCTAAAGAAGCAAAACTATGAATTGGAAGAGGAATACAAGGAAAACTTTTGGGAGGGAACTACCCCATATCTGTGCTTTTTAGACAAATATTCTAAGCACACTTTCAATGATGCACCGTCATTTAACCGTGGGGTTGCGCCATTGGATATCTACACTATGTTGGATCCTAAGACGGATTTTGCATACAACTTCTAAATTTAACGCCATTTTGTAGACAAATTCTTATTTTTTTGCGAGAAAAATTTCGATATATCCATCAACTATCAAGGTAGTACAAAGAACACCAGAAGTAAAAATTACATCCAAGTCCGTAGACCACCTAGCAATGACTGCAAGCACTGCAGTGAGCCGAAGGCGCGCCGCCATCATCACCCCTCCCTCATTGGATCCGGACAAACATTGTTGTAGTAGACAGTCGGAAAGTCGTTGTGCTAAGACCCGTATGACCAGTGCACCAGAATAGCAACTGTTGCCGATGAAGAGAAGAATAGATCGGAGGATCCAACCTGCAGACACATAGATGCCGATCAAATCCCACGAGAGACGCTAGAAGCGCCACCAGGGTGGGTTGGGCGGGGATAACCTTATTCCATCTTCAAAGTCGTCGCCGTCTCGTCTTCCTGATCATGGCACAAACCGTAACAAAACTCAGAAAAACCTAAAAACGGAGCCCTCCCGCCGGCAAGGACCGGGATCTATCATGCCTCCATTGTCCTAGGACCATAGGAGACAAGGCAAACCGGTGGCGGTGCTGGCAAGAGGAACAGAAAGCCTAGTGGTGCGCCTTGGGCTTGCACGAGCGAAAGGGTACGTGAATGCGACTTGGTGTTTGATACGTCTCCAACGTATCTATAATTTTTTATTGTTTCATAATGTTATATTATCATTCTTGAATGTTTTACAATCATTTTGTAGTATTTTTATATCATTTTTTGTACTAACCTATTGGCATAGTGCCCAGTGCCAGTTGTTGTTTTCTGCTTGTTTTTTACATTGCAGGAAATCAATGTCAAACGGAGTCCGAATGCAACGAAACTTTTTGTGGAATTTTTATGGACTAGAAAACGCCCAATGGGCTGGAGAAGCACCTTGGGGGGCGCGCCCTGGTGGGTTGTGCCCACCTCGGTGGCCTCCCGCGCCGCCTATTTGCTCTATAAATACCCCAATATTCCAGAAACCCTACGAGAGTCGACGAAAATTAATTCCAGTCGCCGCAAGTTCCAGATCCAATCTAGATACCATCACAGAGGGGTTCATCATGTCCATTGGTGCCTCTCCGATGATGCGTGAGTAGTTCATTGTAGACCTACGGGTCCGTAGTTAGTAGCTAAATGACTTCCTCTCTTTTTGACTCTCAATACAATGGTCTCTTGGAGATCCATATGATGTAACTCTTTTTGCGGTGTGTTTGTTGGGATCCGATGAACTTTGACTTTATGATCAGATATATCTTTTTATCCATGAAATTTATTTGAGTCTTCTTTGACCTCTTATGTGCATGATTGCTTATAGTCTCGTATTTCTTCTCTGATATTTGGCTTTTGTTTGGCCAACTTGATCTATTTATCTATCATTGGAAGATGTGCTTTGTGATGGGTTCGATCTTACGGTGCTTGATCCCAGTGACCGAAGGGGAACCGACACGTATGTATCGTTGCTATTAAGGATAACAAGATAGGGTCTATTTCTATATAAATAGATCTTGTCTACATCATGTCATCGTTCTTATTGCATTACTCCATAAACTTAATACACTATATGCATACTGGATAGCGGTCGATGTATAGAGTAATAATAGTAGATGCAGGCAAGAGCCGGTCTACTAATCTTGGACGTAATGCCTTTATAAAGATCATTGCCAGGATATCGTCATGATTATTTGAAGTTCTATTAATTTCCCAACAGTAATTCGTTTATCCACCGTTTGCTATTTTTCTCGAGAGAAGTCACTAGTGAAATCTACAGCCCCCGGGTCTCTTCTTTCTTATATTTGCCTTTGCGATCTATTTTTATTTGCTTTTATTTTCAGATCTATTAATCCAAAAATACCTCGCTGCAATTTTTATTTATTTATTTATTTTATCTCGCATTTCCGCGAGATCTATTTATCCAATCTACTATGATTTTACCCATCTTTTTACCCGTGGGGGATTGACAACCCCTCTCTTACGTCGGGTTGCAAGTATTTGTTCTTTTTGTGCAGGAGCTGTTTACGTAGTGTTGCATGGTTCTCCGACTGGTTCGATAACCTTGGTCTCATCACTGAGGGAAATACCTACCGTTGTTGTGCTGCATCATCCATTCCTCTTTGGGAAAATATCGACGTAGTTCAAGCAAACATCAGTGTTCTTTATACTTTGTAGACAATTTCTTGGGAAGACCCTCCAAATGTAATGACATGTGTGATATGGTTCCACTCAAACTATCTATAGGGAATATCTGGTGGAAACCAATCAAAACAACGTGGAAACTGTGTTTTGAAGTTTCAATGTTTTCTCAAAGAAATTCAATATGTCAAAGAGATGTATTTCTCTAGACATGTAAAATTGTAGTTTCAAATACAAATTCTCATAATTTATCGGGTACAAAAAAATAAATTCAGCAACGAATGGTGTTGAACAATCAATGTTACTATTCATCGCTAAATTTGTTCTTCTCATGCCTCGTAAATGAATTTGTGCTTAAACTTGGAATTTCATATGATAATAGAAGGCCACTCTTTTAACATACACTTTTAAATGAGTTTGCATTGTAACTTGGTTTTCACGTATTCTTTCAACCATCTAGGTTTGAGTTCCTCGTTACCTTAGATCTGGTTTCGAGCATAGTAATAGTCTTTTCCCTAAAGACCCTAGAATTTATTGAATCCGGGAAGTGATTAAGCTTGGAAGGAATTTCTGCAAGTCTTTTTTTATCATAAATTGTTTTTATTCCTCGAAAGAACAAATATCGTATAGGTTATAACAGTAAAGGAAAAGGCCAAAGCTAAGTTTCCATCTGAAGTTGTGTCCATGTGCTTGAGATTATAATAAGATAGATCAACAATGCATCGATAAATCTTAATACATATATTTTGCAAAACAAATAATTGGGAGACACGTCCTTGTGACAGCATGACCGACCGCCGCCGTGTCGAGGATTCAATTATCCAACCTTGGTCGTATCTGATTCACGGGGATACCTCGGTTATTAAGGATAAACCATACCAGTGCATTAGGGTTTGATGACTGCATCATTGCCTTCCACGGAGACTTGGTTCCGGCTACCTTACTGACCTTACCGACACTGGCTTTCATAACAAGCTTCCACTTCTCTCTAACCTTTTGAAGGAAATATGCCCTAGAGCCAACAATAAAGTTGTTATTTATATTTCCTTATATCATGATAAATGTTTATTATTCATGCTAGAATTGTATTAACCGGAAACTTGATACATGTGTGGATACATAGACAAAACATAGTGTCCCTAGTAAGCCTCTACTAGACTAGCTCGTTAATCAAAGATGGTTAAGTTTCCTGACCATAGACATGTGTTGTCATTTGATGAACGGGATCACATCATTAGATAATGATGTGATGGACAAGACCCATCCGTTATCTTAGAATAATGATCGTTTAGTTTTATTGCTATTGCTTCCTTCATGACTTATACATGTTCCCCTGACTATGAGATTATGCAACTCCCGAATACCGTAGGAACACCTTGTGTGCTATCAAACGTCACAAAGAAACTGGGTGATTATAAATATGCTCTACACGTGTCTCTGAAGGTGTTTGTTGGGTTGGCATAGATCGAGATTAGGATTTGTCACTTTGTGTGTCGGAGAGGTATCTCTGGGCCCTCTCGGTAATGCTCATCACTATAAGCCTTGCAAACAATGTGACTAATGAATTAGTTGCGAGATGATTCATTAAGGAACAAGTAAAGAGACTTGCCGGTAACAAGATTGAACTAGGTATGATGATACCGATGATCAAATCTCGGGCAAGTAACATACCGGTGACAAAGGGAATAACGTATGCTGTTATGCGGTTTGACTGATAAAGATCTTCATAGAATATGTAGGAGCCAATATGAGCATCCAGATTTCGCTATTGGTTATTGACCGGAGATGTGTCTCGGTCATGTCTACATAGTTCTCGAACCCGTAGGGTCCGCACGCTTAACGTTCGATGACGATTTATATTATGAGTTATGTGATTTGATGACCGAAGATTGTTCGGAGTCCCGGATGAGATCATGGACATGACGAGGAGTCTCGAAATGGTCGAGAGGTAAATATTCATATATTGGAAGGTTACATTCGGACACCAAAATGGTTTCGAGAAGTTTCGGAGTACCGGGGGTTACCGGACCCCCCCCCCCCGAAGTTAATGGGCCTTCTTGGGCCTTAGTGGAAAGGAGAAGAGGGCTGCAAGGGAGGCCGCACCCCCCATGGACAGTCCGAATTGGACTAGGGAGGGGGCGCCGCCCCCCTCTTTCCTTCTCCCCTCTTCCTCCTTCCCTCCTTCTCCTAGTTGGAATAGGAAAAGGGGGGGGGGGCGATCCTACTTGGACCGGGAGTCCAAGTAGGACTCCCCCCTTGGCGCGCCCCCTCTAGGGCCGGCCTCCTCTCCCCCTCCTTTATATATGTGGGAGGGGGGCACCCCAAAGGGACACCAAGTCTTCTCTTAGCCGTGTGCGGTGCCCCCCTCCATAGTTACACACCTCGGTCATAACGTCGTAGTGCTTAGGCGAATCCCTGCGCCGGTAACTTCATCATCACCGTCGCCACACCGTCGTGCTGACGGAACTGTCCCTTGTCCTCAACCGGGTCAAGAGCTCGAGGGACGTCATCGAGCTGAACGTGGGCTGAACACGGAGGTGTCGTACGTTCGGTGCTTGGATCAGTTGAATCGCGAAGACGTTCGACTACATCAAACGTGTTACTAACTGCTTCCGCTTTCGGTCTACGAGGGTACATGGACACACTCTCCCCTCTTGTTGCTATGCATCACCAAGATAGATCTTGCGTGATCGTAGGAATTTTTTTGAAATACTATGTTCCCCAACAATGACATCCGAGCCAGGTCTATGCGTAGATGTTATATGCACGAGTAGAACACAAAGAGTTGTGGGCGATAATAGAATACTGCTTACCAACAACGTCTTACTTTGATTCGGCGATATTGTTGGATGAAGTGGCCCAGACCGACATTACATGACCGCGTTCATGAGACCGGTTATACCGACGTGCTTTGCACACACGTGGCTGGCGGTTGTCTGTTTCTCCAACTTTAGTTGAATCGAGTTTGACTATGCCTGGTCCTTGTTGAAGGTTAAAACAGCACCCTTGACGAAAAATCGTTGTGGTTTTGATGTGTAGGTAAGAACGGTTCTTGCTAGAAGCCCGTAGCAACCACGTAAAACTTGCAACAACAAAGTAGAGGATGTATAACTTGTTTTTGCAGGGCATGTTGTGATGTGATATGGTCAAGACATGATGAGATATAAATTGTTGTATGAGATGATCATGTTTCGTAAAAGTTGTCGGCAACTGGCAGGAGCCTTATGGTTGTCATTTTATTGTATGAAATGCAATCGCCATGTAATTGCTTTACTTTATCACTAAACGATAGTGATAGTCGTAGAAGCAATAGTTGGCGAGACAACAACGATGCTACGATGGAGATCAAGGTGTCAAGCCGGTGACGATGGTGATCATGACGGTGCTTTGGAGATGGTGATCAAAGGCACAAGATGATGATGGCCATATCATATCACTTATTTTTTGATTGCATGTGATGTTTATCCTTTATGCATCTTATTTTGCTTAGTACGATGGTAGCATTATAAGATAATCCCTCACTAAATTTCAAGGTACAAGTGTTCTCCCTGAGTATGCACCATTGCTACAGTTCGTCGTGCCGAGACACCATGTGATGATCGGGTGTGATTAGCTCTACGTTCACATACAACGGGTGCAAGCCAGTTTTGCACGTTCAGAACACTCGGGTTAAACTTGACAAGCCTAGCATATGCAGATATGGTGTGGCGACCCGACCCGAATGGATCAAGTCTACTGTGCTCCGGTGTCATCCCTGGATCAGTAATGCTGACACCACACAGTACATCGAAGGATTTATAGCAGAGTGGCAATCACACACTTATTACATCGTTGTCTCAAAGAGAACTTATTACAATAAATATGGCTTAAGGCCATCTAATAACGATAACAACGGAAGACTCGAAAGATAAATGGGTCCATCAACTCCAACGGCATCACTGAGTATAGAACCACGACCTAACAGCACCTTACTCGTCGTCTGAAAAGTCTGCAACATAAAAGTTGCAGACCGAAAACGGGTCAGCACATGGAATATACTGGCAATGTAACACATAGAGAGTAATGGAATGAAAAAGCTATACTATATGCATATATGGCTGGTGGAAAGCTCTATGGTTACAGTTTTGCGTAAAGCCAGTTTTTCCCTACTGCAAAGGAATAAATTTATTTAACTATCATGGTAGTTGTTAAACATCGAGAATGGTTGACAGCATTCCGATCCCAATTAAGTGAACAATTAAAACCCAACAACATTAATTAGAAGTAACATGATGAGATTCACATGATATTCAAGTACTAGATACTCAAGATGTCCATAACCGAGGACACGGCTAATCATGATTAGTTTGTACACTCTACAGAGGTTTGCGCACTTTTCCCCACAAGACTCGATCGCCTTCGTTTGGTTTCTCGCACTACGAGGTGTTTGAGAAACGGATGACCGAGACACAGTCTTTCAGAAGCGCTAGCACCTTACATGTGGGTAGACTGGTACACCTACTTTCCCCTACATCTGCTAGTCTACCCGTAAGAGTTCGCACAACTTAGTCAACTATGCCAGAGCCCATAATGGCTTGTGGCTGCACACGGAAGTTACTAGCATGAATGATCTTATGATCCCTTTGAGCCTAGGTGGCGGTCCGAAAAAAAACAGGCAAGTCCTGATAGACATCAGGTGCCTCAATCCACCCAGATGTGTGTTTAAGTTGCCACCTTAGGTAAACCATTAAATTATCAATCTCACATCTGTCATGGATATCACTCACCCAATCCACGTCTACTAGCATAGCATGGCATAATAAGAAAACGTAGAAGTAACTCCCAAAGGTTTCATAGTAAACAGGTAATAGGTACTACCTCATCTACTTCCCATCCCACAATTTAATTAGATCCTAATCATGCAATGTGAGAGGATTGATCTAATGCAATAAAACATGGGTTGTAGGAAAGGTATGATCAAAGTGTTACTTGCCTTGCTGATGATCCGTGAGACCTAGGGTTTCGAAGTAACAGGCGGCGCAATCCGGGTAACCTATCGCCGACAAACAACAAGCATACAATAAGTACTCGTCTAATGCACAGGTAAAACTCGATCAAGAGATCGAACCAGAAAGTTCAACTTAAGAACTCCGGTTGCAAAGAAAGAACGAACCGAACAAAGAAACGGAAAACAAACGGCGAAAGAAAACAACTCGGTTCTAGCAAGTTGAAACTAGGTCAAATTTTACCGTAGCAAAAACTTGTTTAAGTTGATTAGTCGGAACGGCGGTTTCGAAACGAAACTCCAGGCGCTTGAATCACCTGATTCCGATAAACGAGCGAGAAGAAAGACTAGAACGAGGATCGGATCTGAGATCACGATCGCGGAATAAATCCGACGAAAAGAAAGAGACGAACGATTAAACGAACGGACGTTCGTTAACCGGGAATAATCGGTGATCACGTTCGTTGAGACGAACGGTCCGAAAGAAGAACGAAAACCGATCTAGGGTTTTCGGAAAAGAAACCGAAAAGAAAAACCGGAAAGAAAAAGAAAGAGAAGAACCGGAACGGTTTTCTAGAAGAAAAACCGAACCGAGGAAAAGAAGAGGCAGCGCGGCTACCTCGGGAGGCGGGGCTCCGGGCAGCGGCTTAGGGCGGCGGTGGCGGCGGTTTAAGGCGGCGGCGGCGGCTTAAGGCGGCGGTGGCGGCTATAGGCGGCGGCGGCGCTAGGAGGCGGCGGCTATAGGCGGCGGCGGCTTGGGGGGGAGAGGGGGGAGGGTTTGGGGGGTATTTATATAGGATGGGGGGGTTGCTTGGGGGAGGGGGCAAGAAAAAGGAGGGGGGGGTTAGAGTCCTACTAGGACTCGGCCTAGGGCGGCGCAAGGCAGGCGGCGGGGCTGGCGGCTGCGCCTGGCGCACGGGGCGGCTGGGCCGGTCGGCTGGGCCCTTGGCCCAGGCAGGCGCTGCGGTTTTTTTAAACGGTTACGCGCGCAGAAAAACAAAAGAAAAGAAAACTAAACGAACTCCGAAAAATCTAAAGTAAATTTTCCCCGACTCCTAAAAATGAGTCGAACAAAACGAACTTTACTCCCGACCTAGAATGCAATTTTTTGAAAACACGCATTTTTCCCTATCCAAACAAAATGCAAATAAACACCGGAAAACAAAATTTTGATTTATTCATTAAATCTTCATTTCTCCTAAATTTTGGGAAAGTCATATTATTCCCCTCTCTCATATTTTGATATTGGAAAAATAATTGAAGATGAAATAAATAAATCAAATGATCCTCTTTTCCAAAATTTGAGAGAACTCAAATATGAAAATAACGAAATCTCCAACTCTCTCCGTGGGTCCTTGAGTTGCGTGAAATTTCTAGGATCAACCAAAATGCATGAAATATGATATGCATGATGATCTACTGTATAACATTCCAAATTGAAAATTTGGGATGTTACAAACCTACCCCCCTTAAGATGAATCTCGCCCTCGAGATTCGGGTTGGCTAGAAAATAGGTGAGGGTGGTCCTTGAGCAAATCTTCTTCTCTCTCCTAGGTGGCTTCATCCTCTGAATGGTGGTTCCACTGAACTTTGCAAAACTTGATAACCTTGCTGCGAGTAACTCAGCTGGCAAACTCGAGAATCTTGACTGGCTTCTCCTCATATGTTAAGTCGTCCTTCAACTGAATCGCTTCGAGTGGCACGGTATCTCTTAGCGGTACCTCTGCCATCTCGGCGTGACATTTCTTCAGCTGGGAAACATGGAATACATCATGAACTCCTGACAGTCCCTCTGGTAATTCCAACTTATAAGCGACTTCTCCCATACGTTGCAAGATCTTATATGGTCCAACGAAACGCGGTGCTAATTTTTCCCTTAACTCCAAAGCGCTTAACTCCTCGAAGTGGGGATACTTGGAGATAAACTCTGTCTCCGGTTTCGTAGACTGTCTCCTTGCGTTTAGAATCTGCGTAGCTCTTCTGCCTGGACTGGGCTACCTTGAGCCTATCGCGAATCAACTTAACTTTCCGTTCAGACTCCTTAATCAAATCTGGTCCAAAGAATTGACGGTCTCCAACTTCGTCCCATGACAACGGTGTCCTGCACCTCCTTCCGTATAAAGCTTCGAAAGGTGCCATCTTCAAACTGGTTTGGTAACTGTTGTTATAAGAAAACTCCGCATACGGCAAGTTATCGTCCCGGCTAGATCCATAATCTAGTGCACAAGCTCTCAGCATATCTTCTAAAATTTGATTGACTCTCTCGGTCTGTCCATCTGTCTGCGGATGAAAAGCTGTGCTGAACTCTAGTCTGGTTCCTAAAGTTTCATGCAACTGATTCCAAAATTTTGAGGTAAATTGAGTTCCTCTATCTGATACAATACTCCTCGGAACTCCATGCAAACAAATAATCCTAGTCATGTATATCTTTGCCAACTTAGCACTGGTGTAAGTGGTCTTAACTGGAATGAAATGTGCTACCTTTGTCAAACGATCAACTACTACCCATATCGAGTCATAGCCTGCTTTCGTCCTGGGTAGTCCTGTGATAAAATCCATGCCTATCTTATCCCACTTCCATTCGGGTATCGGCAATGGTTGTAACAATCCTGCTGGCTTCTGATGCTCTGCCTTTACTCTCTGACATACGTCACAAACTGCTACATATGCTGCAATATCCTTCTTCATTCCGGTCCACCAGAATGTTTCCTTCAAATCCAAATACATCGTGGTATTCCCGGGGTGAATCGAATACGGTGAATCATGTGCCTCTTGCAGAATCAACTTCCTGATCTCCGGGTCATTTGGCACATAAACACGGTCCTCAAACCATAGGGTATCGTGCTCATCCTCACGAAATCCCTTTGCTTTTCCTTCGCTCAATTTCTCTTTTATAGCAGCAATCTCCTTGTCAGATTTCTGAGCTTCTCTGATTTTATCCATCAATGTTGACTGAATCTCCAATGCTGCTACATAGCCTCTCGGAACTATTTCCAAACATAGCTCACGAAGGTTTTCTGCTAACTCCTTAGGTATTTTCCCCGTCATTAGAGTATTGACATGTCTCTTACGGCTCAACGCGTCAGCTACTACATTAGCTTTTCCGGGATGGTAATGCAATCTCATGTCATAATCCTTGATGAGCTCCAACCATCTCCTTTGTCGGAGGTTCAACTCCTTCTGAGTGAAAATGTACTTCAAACTCTTGTGATCCGTGTACACCTCACAATGATTTCCAATGAGGAAATGTCTCCATGTCTTCAATGCATGCACTACGGCTACTAACTCCAAATCATGCGTGGCATAATTCAACTCATGAGGCTTCAGTTGTCGTGAAGCATATGAAACAACTCTTCCTTCCTGCATAAGCACTGCTCCAAGTCCTCGAAGTGAAGCGTCGCAATACACCTCATAATCCTTGGTCTGATCTGGCAAAATCAATACTGGTGAGGTGACCAAACGTTTCTTCAACTCCTGGAAACTAGCCTCACACTCCTCAGTCCATTTGAACTTAGTATCCTTCTTCAACAACTCCGTCATAGGCTTCGCAATCTTTGAGAAATTCTCAATGAATCTCCGGTAGTATCCTGCGAGTCCAAGAAAACTCCGGATCTCTCCAACTGTTGTTGGTGCTTCCCATTCGGTTACGGTCTCAACCTTAGTGGGGTCAACTGCTATACCTTCTCCGGATATAACATGTCCGAGGAATCCAACTTTCTTCAACCAAAACTCACATTTGCTGAATTTGGCGTATAACTGATGTTCCCTTAGTTTCTCCAAAACCAAACGCAAATGTTCCTTATGCTCCTCTTCATTCTTTGAATAAACCAGGATGTCATCGATGAACACTACGACGAACTTATCCAAAAACTCCATAAACACTTTGTTCATCAAGTTCATGAAATAGGCAGGTGCGTTAGTCAGTCCAAATGACATAACGGTATACTCATACAGTCCATATCTTGTGGTGAATGCTGTCTTAGGTATGTCCTGCTCTCGAATCTTTAATTGATGGTATCCTGATCGCAAATCGATCTTGGAAAACACTTTAGCTCCTTGCAATCGATCAAACAGATCATTGATCATTGGCAGTGGGTACTTATTCTTGATGGTTACTTCATTCAATCCTCGATAATCAACAACCATCCTTAATGATCCATCCTTCTTTTCCACCAGAAGTATGGGTGATCCCCAAGGCAAAGAACTTGGGCGAATGTAACCTTTATCCAATAACTCCTTAATCTGATTCTTAATTTCCACCAAATCCTTTGCTGGCATCCGGTACGGTCGCTTCGATATTGGGCCTGTACCTGGCAATAACTCAATCAAGAACTCAATGTCTCTATCCGGTGGCATGCCTGGCAATTCCTCAGGAAATACATCAGGAAATCCTTCACCACTGGTACTTCCTCTTGCACAACTCTTGTTAGGCAGTTTACTTGTGTCCTGTTTGGCACATACCGGGATACATACTTGATCCTTCTTCCTTCTGGTGTGGTAAGTAGAATTGTCTTACTGGCGCAATCGATGTTTCCTCTATACATCGACAGCCAATCCATACCAAGAATCACATCCAGACCTTGGGACTCCAGAATAATTAAATCCGTTGGGAAAACATGCCTTCCTATACTTAATGGCACTTGGAAACATCCTTGTCTGGCCATGTACTCTGCTCCTGGTGAGCTTACTAGCATAGGCGTTTTAAGAATCCTAGTGGGCAGGCTATACTTTTCCACAAATCCCCTTGATATGTATGAATGCGATGCACCAGTATCAAAAAGAACGAGTGCAGTAAATGACTTAACCGGAAACTTACCGATTACTGCATCAGGCTGATCTTCAACCTCCTCCACATTAACGTGGTTCACCTGTCCCCTATTGAAAGGGTTCGGCTTCTTCCCAGAGCTTCCATTGCCATTTCCATTCTGGCCTTCAGGACATTCATTGGCATAATGTCCGGTCTTGGAACACTTGAAACAAGTGACTTGACTCAGATCTCTCTTGGTTGGGGCCGATGGGGTGGTCTGGTTCTGGCCGTTGCTTCCTCCATTCCCATTACCATTCTTGTGGCCATTATGGTTGTGCGAGCTACCTCCTCCATGGGTGTGCTGAAACTGAAATCCCGGTTTAGGGGCAAAACGGGGCTTCTGCTGGGCTCCAGAGTTATACTTCCCTTGTCCATACTTCCTCTTACGGTTCTCAATCTGCTGTTGCTTCCCTTCAATCATGATGGCACGGTCTACCAACTCCTGGTAGTTGTTGAAACTTGCTACCATCAACTGCATGCTTAGTTCATCATTCAGTCCTTCCAGAAACTTCTCCTGCTTAGCTGCATCCGTAGCAACGTCATCTGGGGCATAACGTGCTAACTTGCTGAAGTCGTCAACGTACTGGCCAACTGTCCTTCCTCCTTGGCGTAAGTTGCGAAACTCACGCTTCTTTATGGCCATAGCTCCTGCTGAAACATGGGCAGTGCGGAAAGCTTGCTGAAACTGTTCCCATGTAACAGTGTCAACTGGGTAAGTGGCTGTGAAATTCTCCCACCATGCTGCCGCGGGTCCGTCAAGCTGATGTGCGGCAAACTTCACTTTCTCACCATCTGTGCATCCTGCAGTGGTCAACTCCCTTCCTATCTTGCGGAGCCAATCGTCTGCTACTATTGGCTCGGTGCTACTGGAAAACACCGGCGGATTCAGCCTAAGGAAACGGGCTAAGTGGTCAACAGGTGGTGGTGGTGGTGGTGGGTTGTTGTTGCTGTTTTGCTGGTTCTGGACTAACATCTGCATCAATTGATTCTGCTGCTGGATCAACTGAGTGAGCTCCGGTGGGAATCCATTGTCACGTCTCGGAGGCATCTGAGGGTTTAGAAGAGATGAGATTTAGGAATAGAGTGAGGTCTAAAGAGAAAAACACTACCCCAATGCACATGAGCAAATGCACACAAAATCACTTCATTCAATCAAACAAGGGCTTACAAACGATCTAACTATCGCAAAAGTGCTCGAACTATTGTGTTTACATGGGGGAATACTACTACTATCTGGTGGTCATCTAGAAATTTGAACCGGTGGAAGACTCCATGATATCTGCTCCAGCTTCGTCTTCAAAGTCGGGTTCACTTGGATCCGAATCGGTGTCGTCGATGATGATGTAGTTGTCCGGACATGCGACGTACATGTCTTCCTTCCTGGATGCTAACTTCCCCTTGATTTCTTCAATCTCCTGCTTAAGATCGCCATTGTGCCTTGCTAGAGCTACGATTTCGTCCATGTAGTCCTTGCGTGTAGCCTTCAGTTCTCCTTCTAGCTCGATGATCCTTGCCTTCGCATTCTTCAACTCTATCATGTCATTGCACATCTGGTTCTCGTGGCGTCGAACGTGCTGGTTTAACTCCTGGATGAAAGATGCAATGGATCTATCCTTCTTGGTGCTGACTAACTCCCATTGTTCATCTCGGCGTCCGCAAATCTAGTAGATAGTGTCTTTGAGGTCTTCTTGGTAAACTTCTCCAATGCGTCCTATGGTGATATGAGCAGCCATGCTCCTTCCTAGACTCCAGGTTGGTGCATTGAAAACGCTATCTATGGGCTTCGTGATTGGCGCGAATGTTCTTCCCGGAACATGAGCTTGAATCTTCCAGCGCTCCTCTTCGGGCAGAGTGGCGTTGAAGGTTCCCGTGAAGCTTGGTAATCCAATGTTCAGGTACTTGGTGACTTCCTTCAAGTGAAATCCAAAAGGTGTGCCTTCATCCGGTTGAGCGTACTTAATCTTCGCGTTCGTCATCCTAAAAGAGTAGAAAAGATGAGAAGTTAGAAAATAAGAAGAGAATGGTAATCTATGGCTTTAACTTAGTGGTCGTGTCCTACAGTCAGCATGTGCTCTGATACCATCTCTGTGGCGACCCGACCCGAATGGATCAAGTCTACTGTGCTCCGGTGTCATCCCTGGATCAGTAATGCTGACACCACACAGTACATCGAAGGATTTATAGCAGAGTGGCAATCACACACTTATTACATCGTTGTCTCAAAGAGAACTTATTACAATAAATATGGCTTAAGGCCATCTAATAACGATAACAACGGAAGACTCGGAAGATAAATGGGTCCATCAACTCCAACGGCATCACTGAGTATAGAACCACGACCTAACAGCACCTTACTCGTCGTCTGAAAAGTCTGCAACATGAAAGTTGCAGCCCGAAAACGGGTCGGCACATGGAATATGCTGGCAATGTAACACATAGAGAGTAATGGAATGAAACAGCTATACTATATGCATATATGGCTGGTGGAAAGCTCTATGGTTACAGTTTTGTGTAAAGCCAGCTTTTCCCTACTGCAAAGGAATAAATTTATTTAACTATCATGGTAGTTGTTAAACATCGAGAATGGTTGACAGCATTCCGATCCCAATTAAGTGAACAATTAAAACCCAACAACATTAATTAGAAGTAACATGATGAGATTCACATGATATTCAAGTACTAGATACTCAAGATGTCCATAACCGGGGACACGGCTAATCATGATTAGTTTGTACACTCTGCAGAGGTTTGCGCACTTTTCCCCACAAGACTCGATCGCCTCCGTTTGGTTTCTCGCACTACAAGGTGTTTGAGAAACGGATGACCGAGACACAGTCTTTCAGAAGCGCTAGCACCTTACATGTGGGTAGACCGGTACACCTACTTTCCCCTACATCTGCTAGTCTACCCGTAAGAGTTCGCACAACTTAGTCAACTATGCCAGAGCCCATAATGGCTTGTGGCTGCACACGGAAGTTACTAGCATGAATGATCTTATGATCCCTTTGAGCCTAGGTGGCGGTCCGAAAAAAAACAGGCAAGTCCTGATAGACATCAGGTGCCTCAATCCACCCAGATGTGTGTTAGGTTGCCACCTTAGATAAACCATTAAATTATCAATCTCACATCTGTCATGGATATCACTCACCCAATCCACGTCTACTAGCATAGCATGGCATAATAAGAAAACGTAGAAGTAACTCCCAAA
The DNA here is from genome assembly GCF_003073215.2 of Triticum urartu. Lineage (NCBI taxonomy): Eukaryota > Viridiplantae > Streptophyta > Magnoliopsida > Poales > Poaceae > Triticum > Triticum urartu. The sequence goes on along the minus strand of NW_024111572.1, from coordinate 15,193 downwards.
GGTTTCATAATAAACAGGTAATAGGTACTACCTCATCTACTTCCCATCCCACAATTTAATTAGATCCTAATCATGCAATGTGAGAGGATTGATCTAATGCAATAAAACATGGGTTGTAGAAAAGGTATGATCAAAGTGTTACTTGCCTTGCTGATGATCCGCGAGACCTAGGGTTTCGAAGTAACAGGCGGCGCAATCCGGGTAACCTATCACAGACAAACAACAAGCATACAATAAGTACTCGTCTAATGCATAGGTAAAACTCGATCAAGAGATCGAACCAGAAAGTTCAACTTAAGAACTCCGGTTGCAAAGAAAGAACGAACCGAACAAAGAAACGGAAAACAAACGGCGAAAGAAAACAACTCGGTTCTAGCAAGTTGAAACTAGGTCAAATTTTACCGTAGAAAAAACTTGTTTAAGTTGATTAGTCGGAACGGCGGTTTCGAAACGAAACTCCAGGCGCTTGAATCACCTGATTCCGATAAACGAGCGAGAAGAAAGACTAGAACGAGGATCGGATCTGAGATCACGATCGCGGAATAAATCCGACGAAAAGAAAGAGACGAACGATTAAACGAACGGACGTTCGTTAACCGGGAATAATCGGTGATCACGTTCGTTGAGACGAACGGTCCGAAAGAAGAACGAAAACCGATCTAGGGTTTTCGGAAAAGAAACCGAAAAGAAAAACTAGAAAGAAAAAGAAAGAGAAGAACCGGAACGGTTTTCTAGAAGAAAAATCGAACCGAGGAAAAGAAGAGGCGGCGCGGCTACCTCGGGAGGCGGGGCTTCGGGCGGCGGCTTAGGGCGGCGGCGGTGGCTTAAGGCGGCGGCGGCTATAGGCGGCAGCGGCGCTAGGAGGCGGCGGCGGCTATAGGCGGCGGCGGCTTGGGGTGGAGAGGGAGGGGGGGTTGGGGGGTATTTATATAGGATGGGGGGGTTTGCTTGGGGGAGGGGGCAAGCAAAAGGAGGGGGGGTTAGAGTCCTACTAGGACTCGGCCTAGGGCGGCGCAAGGCAGGCAGCGGGGCTGGCGGCTGCGCCTGGCGCACGGGGCGGCTGGGCCGGCCTGCTGGGCCCTTGGCCCAGGCGGGCGCTGCGGTTTTTTTAAACGGTTACGCGCGCAGAAAAACAAAAGAAAAGAAAACTAAACGAACTCCGAAAAATCTAAAGTAAATTTTCCCCGACTCCTAAAAATGAGTCAAACAAAATGAACTTTACTCCGGACCTAGAATGCAATTTTTTGAAAACACGCATTTTTCCCTATCCAAACAAAATGCAAATAAACACCGGAAAACAAAATTTTGATTTATTCATTAAATCTTCATTTCTCCTAAATTTTGGGAAAGTCATATTATTCTCCTCTCTCATATTTTGATATTGGAAAAATAATTGAAGATGAAATAAATAAATCAAATGATCCTCTTTTCCAAAATTTGAGAGAACTCAAATATGAAAATAACGAAATCTCCAACTCTCTCCGTGGGTCCTTGAGTTGCGTGAAATTTCTAGGATCAACCAAAATGCATGAAATATGATATGCATGATGATCTACTGTATAACATTCCAAATTGAAAATTTGGGATGTTCATATGGCCTCGGAACACTGAGACCGAAAGGTCGAACGTGAATCATATAGTAGATATTATCAACATAGTGATTTTCACCATTGAAAACTATTCCATCTCACGTGATGATCGAACATGGTTTAGTTGAAATGAATCACGTGATCATTTAGATGACTAGAGGGATGTCTACCATAGTGGGAGTTCTTAAGTAATATGATTAATTGAACTTTCATTTATCATGAACTTAATACCTGATAGTATTTTGCATGTCTATGTTGTTGTAGATCAATGGCTCGTGCTACCGTTCCCTTGAATATTAGTGCGTCCCTAGAGAAAGATAATTTGAAAGATGATGGTAGCAACTACACGGACTGGGTCCGTAACTTGAGGATTACCCCCATTGCTGCACAGAAGAATTACGTCCTGGAAGCACCGCTAGGTGCAAGACCCGCTGCAGGAGCAACCCCAGACATTATGAACGTCTGGCAGAGCAAAGCTGATGACTACTTGATAGTTCAATGTGCCATGCTTTACGGCTTAGAATCGGGGACTTCAAAGACGTTTTGAACGTCATGGAGCATATGAGATGTTCCAGGAGTTGAAGTTAATATTTCAAGCAAATGCCCGAATTGAGAGATATGAAGTCTCCAATAAGTTCTACAGCTGTAAGATGGAGGAGAATAGTTCTGTCAGTGAACATATACTCAGAATGTCTGGGTACCACAACCACTTGACTCAACTGGGAGTTAATCTTCCTGATGATAGTGTCATTGACAGAGTTCTTCAATCACTACCACCAAGCAACAAAAGCTTCACGATGAACTATAATATGCAAGGGATGGATAAGACAATTCCTGAGCTATTCGCGATGCTAAAGGCCGCGGAGGTAGAAATCAAGAAAAAGCATCAAGTGTTGATGGTTAACAAGACCACTAGTTTCAGGAAAAAGGGCAAAGGGAAGAATGTGAACTTCAAGAAGAACGGTAAGCAAGTTGCTGCTCAAGTGAAGATGCCCAAGTCTGGACCTCAGCCTGAGACTGAGTGCTTCTACTGCAAAGGAACTGGTCACTGGAAGCGGAAGTGCCACAAGTATTTGGCGGATAAGAATGACGACAAAGTGAAAGGTATATGTGATATACATGTTATTGATGTGTACCTTACTAATGCTCGTAGTAGGTTATTGATGTGTACCTTACTAATGCTCGTAGTAGCGCCTGGGTATTTGATACTGGTTCTGTTGCCCATATCTGCAACTCAAAACGAGGGGCTACAGATTAAGCGAAGATTGGCTAAGGACGAGGTGACGATGCGCGTGGGAAATGGTTCCAAAGTCGATGTGATCGCTGTCGGCATGCTACCTCTACATATACCGTCGGGATTAGTTTTAGACCTAAATAATTGTTATTTGGTGCCAGCGTTGAGCATGAACATTATATCTGGATCTTGTTTGATGCGAGACGGTTATTCATTTAAATCAGAGAATAATGGTTGTTCTATTTATATGAGTAATATCTTTTATGGTCATGCACCCTTGATGAATGGTCTATTTTTGTTGAATCTCAATTGTAGTGATACACATATTCATAATATTGAAGCCAAAAGATGCAAGGTTAATAATGATAGTGCAAATTTTTTGTGGCACTGCCATTTAGGTCATATTGGTGTAAAGCGCATGAAGAAACTCCATGCTGATGGGATTTTGGAATCACTTGATTATGAATCACTTGATGCTTGCGAACCATGCCTCATGGGTAAGATGACTAAGACTCCATTCTCCGGAACAATGGAGCGAGCAACTGATTTATTGGAAATAATACATACTGATGTACGCGGTCCAATGAGTGTTGAGGCTCGTAGAGGGTATCGTTATTTTCTGACCTTCACAGATGATTTGAGCGGATATGGGTATATCTACTTGATGAAACATAAGTCTGAAACATTTGAAAAGCTCAAAGAATTTCAGAGTGAAGTGGAAAATCATCGTAACAAGAAAAATAAAGTTTCTACGATCTGATCGTGGAGGTGAATATTTGAATTATGAGTTTGGTCTCCATTTGAAACAATTTGGAATAGTTTCGCAACTCACGCCACCTGGAACACCATAGTGTAATGGTGTGTCCGAACGTCGTAATCGTATTTTATTAGATATGGTGCGATGTATGATGTCTCTTGCTGATTTACCGCTATCGTTTTAGGGTTATGCTTTAGAGATGGTTGCATTCACGTTAAATAGGGCACCATCTAAATCCGTTGAGATGATAGAACTCTGGTTTGGCAAGAAACCTAAGTTGTCATTTCTTAAAGTTTGGGGCTGTGTTGCTTATGTGAAAAAGCTTCTACCTGGTAAGCTCGAACCCAAATCGGAGAAATGTGTATTCATAGGATACCCAAAGGAGACTATTGGGTACACCTTCTATCAGAGATCCGAAGGCAAGATATTTGTTGCTAAGAATGGATCCTTTCTAGATAAGGAGTTTCTCTCGAAAGAAGTGAGTGGGAGGAAAGTAGAACTTGATGAGGTAATTGTACCTACTCCCTTATTGGAAAGTAGTTCATCACAAAAATTAGTTCCAGTGATTCCTTCACCAATTAGTGAGGAAGCTAATGATGAAGATCATGAAACTTCGGATCAAGTTACTACTGAACCTCGTAGGTCAACCAGAGTACAATCTGCACCAGAGTGGTACAGTAATCCTGTTCAGGAAGTCATGTTACTTGACCATGATGAACCTACGAACTATGAGGAAGCGATGATGAACCCAGATTTCGCGAAATAGCATGAGGCCATGAAATCTGAGATGGGATCCATGTATGAGAACAAAGTACGGACTTTGGTTGGCTTGCCCGATGATCGGCAAGCAATAGAGAATAAATGGATCTTCAAGAAGAAGACTGACGCTGACGGTAATGTTACTGTCTACAAAGCTCGACTTGTTGCGAAAGGTTTTCGACAAGTTCAAGGAGTTGAATACGATGAGACATTCTCACCCATAGCGATGCTTAAGTCTGTTTGAATCATGTTAGCAATTGCCGCATTTTATGATTGTGAAATTTGGAAAATGGATGTCAAAACTGCATTCCTTAATGGATATCTTAAAGAAGAGTTGTATATGATGCAACCAGAAGATTTCTCAATCCTAAAGGTGTTAACAAAGTGTGCAAACTCCAGTGATCCATCTATGGACTGGTGCAAGCATCTCGGAGTTGGAATATACGCTTTGATGAGTTGATCAAAGCATATAGTTTTATGCAGACTTGCGGAGAAGCCTGTATTTACAAGAAAGTGAGTGGGAGCACTACAACCTTTCTGATAGGTATATGTGAATGACATATTGTTGATTGGAAATTATGTAGATTTTTTCTAGAAAGCATAAAGGAGTGTTTGAAAGAAGTTTTTTCAAAGAAAGACCTCGGTAAAGCTACTTACATATTGGGCATCAAGATCTATAAACATTGATCGAGACGCTTGATAAGACTTTCGATGAGTACATACCTTGATAAGATTTTGAAGGAGTTCAAAATGGATCGGTCAAAGAAGGAGTTCTTGCCTGAGTTGTAAGGTATGACGTTGAGTAAGACTCAAAACCCGACCACGGCAGAAGATAGAGAGAGAATGAAAGTCATTCCATATGCCTCAGCCATAGGTTCTATAAAGTATGTCATGATGTATACCAGACCTATTGTGTACCTTGCCATGAGTTTGGCAAAGGGATACAATATTGATCCAGGAGTAGATCACTGGCCAGCGGTCAAAATTATCCTTAGAGGACTAAGGAAATATTTCTCGGTTATGGAGGTGATAAAGAGTTCATTGTAAAGAGTTATGTCGATGCAAGCTTTAAACACTGATCTGGATGACTCTGAATATCAATCTGGATACATATTAAAAGTGGGTGCAATTAGCTAGAGTAGCTCCATGCAGAGCATTGTAGACATACAAATTTGTAAAATACATACGGATCTGAATGTGGTAGACCCGTTGACTAAACTTCTCTCACAAGCAAAACATGGTCACACCTTAGTACTCTTTGGGTGTTAATCACATGGTGATGTGAACTAGATTATAGAATCTAGTAAACCCTTTGGGTTTTGGTCACATGGTGATGTGTACTATTGGTGTTAAATCACATGGCGACGTGAACTAGATTATTGACTTTAGTGCAAGTGGGAGACTGAAGGAGATATGCCCTAGAGGCAATAATAAAGTTGTTATTTATATTTCCTTATATCATGATAAATGTTTATTATTCATGCTAGAATTGTATTAACCGGAAACTTGATACGTGTGTGGATACATAGACAAAACATAGTGTCCCTAGTAAGCCTCTACTAGACTAGCTCGTTAATCAAAGATGGTTAAGTTTCCTGACCATACACATGTGTTGTCATTTGATGAACGGGATCACATCATTAGAAAATGATGTGATGGACAAGACCCATCCGTTAGCTTAGCATAATGATCGTTTAGTTTTATTGCTATTGCTTTCTTCATGACTTATACATGTTCCTCTGACTATGAGATTACGCAACTTCCGAATACCGAAGGAACACCTTGTGTTCTATCAAACGTCACAACGTAACTGGGTGATTATAAAGATGCTCTATAGCTGTCTCCGAAGGTGTTTGTTGGGTTGGTATAGATCGAGATTAGGATTTGTCACTCCGTGTATCGGAGAGGTATCTCTGGGCCCTCTCGGTAATGCTCATCACTATAAGCCTTGCAAGAAATGTGACTAATGAGTTAGTTGCAGGATGATGCATTAAGGAACGAGTAAAGAGACTTGCCGGTAACGAGATTGAACTAGGTATGATGATACCGACGATCGAATCTCGGGCAAGTAACATACCGCTGACAAAGGGAATAACGTATGTTGTTATGCGGTTTGATCGATAAAGATCTTCGTAGAATATGTAGGAGCCAATATGAGCATCCAGGTTCCGCTATTGGTTATTGACCAGAGATGTGTCTCCGTCATGTCTACATAGTTCTCGAACCTGTAGGGTCCGCACCCTTAACCGTTCGATGATGATTTATATTATGAGTTATGTGATTTGATGACCGAAGATTGTTCGGAGTCCCGAATGAGATCAGGGACATGACGAGGAGTCTCGAAACGATCGAGAGGTAAAGATTCATATATTGGAAGGTTACATTCGGACACCGGAATGGTTTCAGGAAGTTTCGGATAAGTTCCGGAGTACCGGGGGTTTCCAGACCCCCCCGGGGGGGGATTTAATGGGCCTTCTTGGGCCTTTGTGGAAAGGAGAGGAGGGCCATAAGGAGGCTGCCCCCCCCATGGCCAGTCCTAATTGGACTAGGGAGGGGGCGGCACCCCCCCTCTGTCCTTCTCCCCTCTTCCTCCTTCCCTCCTTCTCCTAGTTGGAATAGGAAAGCACTACAAAAAATACACTTCCATGATGATACGTGTTTGTCACAGTAGGTCGCTTTTTTTGTCATGCATGTACATCCATGACAAATTTATGACAGAATCAAGATAGTCATACCTGTGATGTCGTAGAAGTGTTCCATGACATTACCAAAATTATCATCACGGAAGTGTCCACTTCCATGACGATAAATCACGCGTCACAGAAGTGCTTTCGTCAAGGGTGACCGACACGTGGCATCCACCGTAACGGAACGTCGTTAAGCTATCGGGTCGGGTTTTGGATCCGATAACCCATTAACAGCCCCAACCAATGGGGATTTTCCACGTGTAAAATCATCATTGGCTAGAGGAAACACGTGTTGGCTCATCTTCGGGATAGATGTCATCCACTCACTGGACAGAAGGCGCCTATGATACGTCGACACATGGCACGACCCAACAAGTTTAAATGGGCCGGCCCAACTAAAGGCCCACAAGATTTTGCGGACCATAATGGGCCGGCCCAGCTAAAGGCCCACGAGATTTTGCGGACCATAATGGGCTGTCCCAGCTAAAGGCCCACAAGATTTCGTGGGCCATAATGGGCCGGCCCAGGTAAAGGCCCATAAGATTTTCTTGTGCCATAATAGGTCGGCCCAGGTAAAGGCCCACGGTGACTCTAGCCCATAATGAACAGTAATTTTCTTTATACCCGTTAATGGCCCGTGATTTACATGGGCCGTTTCCAGCCCGTGTTAGCTTTCGGCCTATTGATGGCCCATACGTTCTTGGGCTCCTTTTCGGCCCTCGATTACTTCCGGCCTGTTACTGGCATGTTCCCCTAATGGGCCAAATTCGGCCCATGGCAAGAGTCGGCCCGTTACTGGCTTGTTCCACTAATGGGCCAAATTCAGCCCATGGCAAGAGTCAGCCCGTTACTGGCCTGTTACCCTAATGGGCCAAATTCGGCCCATGGCAAGAGTTGGCCCGTTTTTGGCCTGTTAACCCGTTGCGCCGTTTCCAGCCCGTCCTATATTCTGGCCCATTAACGACCCGTTATGCTTGTGACAAAATTAAGCCTTTGCTGTCCTACGGCCTGTTAACGGCTTGTTACCGTGCTGGGCCGATACCAATTACGCCCGACTATGGCCCATGTAGACCCATTTATCCGATGGCCCGAGGCCCACCGATTACAGGCCCATTTATCGACGGCCCGTAGGAGACCCATGGATCCTACGGCCCGTATATGGCCCATGGTAGTTGTGGCCACTAGCAAACCAGGGAAAAAGAAGACTAGGAAATAAATAAGGCCGAAACTAACGCTAGGCTATTAAGGCGATTGCACAGATTACATCCACTCGGCATCAAAGATCGCCACCAGTGCAAATATAGGGAACACCCTACACTATACAAAAATGGCTTGCTGTTTTCTTCAGGCGGTGGCTGCACGTTAAGAATAAATTTTGTATCGCACCAAAACAAATTACAACTATATAACAAAAGGAAGGTTGGCATAAAACTTAACAGTCTAGCAGATAAATGCACCACCAGAAGTTCAGAAGCTCAGTTCATTTGACCTGACTGTTATGTTTTCATGCTGTATTGTCCGATGGAGCACCATAACCCTCGCCTTCATTTCCCCTAGGCTCCTAAACAACATAGCAAATGTCTGATAGTCTGGTTTCAAAACCATGCATATCTTGACGACATTGAGCAATGTTTCTCCTTGTTTCACAAAGGGTCTCTGTTAGGGAATGGACTTGTGTCTGGAGCGCAGATACAACATTGCTTTGAGCTTGCATATCTTGATCATGAGGCGGTTTGGACGATATTGCCTTAACAACCAACCCAGTATTACGCAGGAACGTGCTTTTGGCACTGTTAGTGGACAGGTACTGACCCACTGCAGCAAGAGCTGACATTGCGGTTATAGTTGCCTCATTTTTTCCATAGCTCGCTGAAAAGTCGAGGTTTTACATTAGTAGTACCAGAACCGAAGATATTAAGGAGGCATCAAAACCAAACAAAATAGCTTTGGTCTATACACAGAACTTATTCTGGTGAACCCATGTAAAATATTAGTTGTATTTTATTGCAAAGTACATAATAAAACCAGGTTCCAAACATATGACCATGTACCATCACTAATGTATTGTCTATTTCTTCACATTGTATTGAGGGCTAAGGACAAAGAGACAAAGTTTATAATACGGTAAGCATAGTATGACGTCATTCATATCACAAAACAACTGAGAACAGACAAACAGGCAATTGTAACGTTGTGTGGGCAAGTCCAGCACGGAACTAGATTACGGGTCAAGATCAAAGGAACATCACTCCTCTCTTTTAAACCTTGTAAGGTGCAATGATACGCTAAGACAATTGTGTATCAAATTGAAAAGAGTAATAGACATTGGCTACAAACCATGCAGTTCAAGGCACAAGTCAGAGTAAGTAGTAGTTAAAAGGCATGAGGATTAAGGACTTACAACAGCGGCTTTGAATGGTGTAGTCGTGCCCTTCTTCTTGCTGGTGTGACAGTCCTTGAAGATTTCCACAACATTTGGTTCAGGTACTTTTTGGTCCTTGCGGGCTTTCCTCTGCATTTGGAACAAGTCAATATAGATCTGATAATATGGTACAACGAAAAGAGTGAAACATCAGCTAATTACAAGAGCCTCGCAGTGTGCAATATAGCTACGAGATCCTGTCGTCTGTTGGAATTTCACTTTCGTACGGTTGGCCTTGTTCTTTGAACAGTTCACCTACAAGAAGATAGATTTGTGTGGCACATGCGTAAATAGGACTTCAACATGTGATCTGATGACATATATATAATGTACGTGATACTTCGGATCGGACCAGTGTTTAATGAGGCCTCTCCAGTCTTCATCAGATATATTTTCCACTGGAGATGTTTGGGCAAGTTCACTGTTAGCCTTGCCTTCAAAGTGAGTTTTCCTCAAGTTATACCGATACTGTCGCAGAGCAGACTTGAAAACATGGGTGCAAGCTTGTCTGGTTGCATCATCTTGGCTATCCAACTTGAACCTCATCTGTTGAAAATTATGGGAGTCTCATTATCAGCAACCTAGAAAGTATTGGACAGAGCAAGACAATATTACTAGTTTCCATACATAACCATACTTACAGATAAATGGTCGAGGAAGATGTTGAACTGGGTTTCGTATTTGTCATTCCTGTACTGAATCCATGTTGGAAGGATACGTACATGACACCTAATAGCAACCGCTGCCTCTGATACTAACTTGGCTGACTCTGTAGCATCATGTGGCCTTTTTAAACCTGCCTCAAAACGGATCTCCATTCTTCCTCCTCTAGATTTAGTTAACCTATCAAGCATTATCCCTGATGTTTGTTTCCTCTTGCGCCTAGGTGCTAGTACAACAACAAACATAGGAAGTGTTAGTGTACATCAAACTATGAGACTACATATAAAGAAGCATGCAACTGTAACTTGACTCCAGCAAGTACCTTCTTGTTGTTGAAGCTCACAAGGTTCATCTGATATTGCCAACTCGTCTTGTGTCAAGAGTGCTTGGGAAGTAGTGTCAGGTGGCAAGGGAGCTTGGGAACTTGCCGCTAGCTCAGTTGACGCACGAGTACGTCGTGCAGCTGGTAGTACTGTGGTAGGTGTTGCAAGAACTAGGGCTGTCTCTGCTTGTTTGGTGGCAGCTATTTGTTTCTGTTTGTCTTTTTTTGCAACTCGTGTAGCATGGGATGTCGTGTTTGTAGAATTTTCTGCTGGACTTTGACCTTCTATTGCACCATCAGTACCAGCAGAATCTGCAGGATTCATCCGCTTCTCATTCCCTGCCATTTTGTGTTTCTTCCTCTTTCTCTGTGCCATGTTAAGTCAAGCCGACAAGAAAAACGAATAACAATTTAGTTCTTCAGAACAAATTGATGCGTGATGCAGACGAACTGAACTTTGATGTTAGACAACCACATGACAGGAGGATGTAATATGTATGAAAAATAGGACAGAAGAGATAACCAGAACTATGATGTGTAAACTAAGAAGAAGACATTTCACCAAATTAGAAGCAATGCAATGGAAGGTAGACACCATATGAAAGATGCTACAAATATCGCTCTGCCAAGTTAACAGTATCTCATCATAAATGGCGTTTAAACAAATGTGAAGCAGTACAAGAAATAAATCATATGCAAGATGCAAACAACATCACACTACCATGTTAGAGGTCTCTCGTCATTAGTGCCATTGCATATTCACAGCATTGCATATTCACAGCTTATGATGTGTAAACTAAGGAGAAGACATTTCAACAAATTAGAAGCAATGAAAGCTAGACACCATATGAAAGATGCAACGAATATCACTCTACCAAGTTAAAACTGTCTCATCATAAGTGCCATTTCAACAAATTAGTAATACAAGCTAGAAAAGAATGTGAGATGTAACCTATATCACACTCCGAAGTCAATTGTGTCTTATGATAAGTGATTGTTGCAGGTTACACAACAGTAGTAATTTGATGTAAGAACATGGTGTGATAGAAAGATATTGTATGTTCTAGAAACAGGAACACGTGTCTTATTCAAGTATAAGTGTAAAGTAAGCAGATGGAATTCAACAAAATTAGAAGCAATACAAGCTAGACATCACACATAACATGCAACCACATATAACAGTGCCAAGTTAGAGGGAGCACCGGTGATGCTGCACTAGGGGAGACGTGCTCATCATAAACACAGCTTTGTTGAGTGTCTATGCATGTGTTGTCTTGGAAATCATCTTGGGGGTGTGGAGGAGTAGAAACTGTAGAGGCCCTCCGTTCAGAAGGAGCACCTTTATCCACTGCCTTGCTAACTTCCTTCCGCTTTATTGATTTTGAATTGTCAAGTAAAACCGACAAGAAAAAGCAATAAAATTCTCTCTTCAGAACTCATTCATGCATGATACTGACAATCACTACTTTGATGTAAGGCAAACACATGATACCAGGATGGAATATGTACGAAAAACAAGATGGCATGGCATGTTCACAACTGTTTGTATAAACTAAGCAGAAACCATTCCAGCAAATAAGAAGCAATGCAAGCTAGACACCACATGAAAGATGCAACCAATATGACTCTGCCAAGTTAAAAGCGTCCCATCATAAATGGAATTTCAACAAATTAGAAGCAGTGCATGCTATAAATCATATGAAAGATGCAACTAATATCGCAGGTGTCTCGTCATGTTGATTGATGCGGGATACAAAAAAAATAGTTTTATGTAAGGACATGCTTAATAGACAGATGTACTATGTACTAAATACAGGAAGGCATGTCACATTAACAGGTATAATGTATAAGCTAAGCAGACTAGCACATGTAGTTTAACCAGATTGGAAGAATTACAATCTAGACACCATATGCAACATGCAACCACATATCACGCTGCCAAGTTAGAGCAAGCACCTGCGATGCTAGTGTAGGGGAAATGTTGTAATCAACTACAGAGCTACGTTCACTATCTTCATCTAGCATTTATGTTTCTTGAGAATCATGTCGGGAGGCTGACGCTGCATTCTTTAATTGAGGAGTAGCCCCCTTGCCTGCCTTCCTCGTCATAAGTGATTGATGAGGGATACACAAGAACATTAGTTTGATGTAAGAACATGGTTAATACACAGATGTACTAGTATGTACCAAAAACAGAAAGGCATGTCATATTCAAAGGTATAATGTGTAAGCTAAGCAGATGAAATTTAACCAAATTGGAAGCAATACAAGCTAGACATCCGGCTGGAGTGGTGAGCATGATCATCTAGGACCTGAGAGCCAGGTGGAAGGCAGAATGCTTCACCACCATCGCAGCTTTTTAGTTGGCTTCCAGGTGATGCCTATCTTTGCTGGGCTTGTCACTGGCTCGGCCAGTGCCCTGACTAGCTATTTGTCTTCTGGTGCTCACGGGATGGTGGTTCGTGTAAAAAATATCTTTCCTTATCTTACCGACTTCGGCCTTTCAAATACAAGGTAGACACCATATGGAACATGCAACCACATATGACACCGCGAAGTTAAAGGAAGCACCTGGGATGGTGGTTCATTGCGAGCGAGGTCATCAACTTCAGAGCTACGTTCCCCGTCTCCATCTGCTGACACTACACCCTTTAAAGCGTTGAAACGTGTCTTGCCTAGCCGCACACCAAACTGGAGCGACTTCTCTCTTTTCTTTTTGGCTTCTCTCATGGCAGCAGAGTCTGAAATACCCTTGCATAAAAACACAACAGTGAGAATAAGGGTGAAGTGTGTGCAGAACTAGTGCACTGTAAAAGTAGCAGATAGCAGGTGGCTGAAAAATAAATGACAAGAGACATATGATATCTCTACAACATTGCATGGCAAACAAAATTAGATTCTACTCTGTATGATTTTGTAATATATGAGCACAGGAAATGCAGGTACTCCTCCAGCACACCACATGTGGTCATATCTAAGATAACAGTCGACTGAAAATAAATAGGTCAGTCGATTTTTTAATGAACCGTCCGATCTATAAGGAACGGGCTGATGGCCTTCGTCTATCTCCCGCCAGTCACTGTTGACGATCTTTCTCGAACCGCCAGCGACCACCGGCCCAGACCCCTGCCTCCGCCGCCCCGCCCTCCCATCGACCTCACACCACCGCCGTGCTTGGCAGTGCCCCTAGGCCATCCCTGTAATCCCGGCTGACCTCCAGATCGGGCGCCAGTAGCTCTAGGCCGCACATGCCCCTAAGATAAACACCAAGGCGCTGCTTCCCCGGTGTAATAGGCGTACTAGCGCCTGTTACGCCGGGGAATGCTTCCGTTAATTGGGAATCAAGTGGCCAGAAATTGAAATTCAGGGGGGCGACGGACCTCTAGCTAAGGTGAAATAGTATATGAGGAGAAACCTTGTGCATCGCGAGTTACTAGGAACATCTAGTATCAAGAAGAAGCGGCCAACTAGTGTCTTCTGTGGGATGAATACCGTGCAAGCAGAGACGTAAGATTTGCACGAATAAGGGAAGAGGAGTACCTTTTTCGGTTGCCGGTGTGGTCACCTCCACAAGTTGCGCCGATTTTCTTCTTTTTACCGGGGAAACCGATGTTCTGGAGAGTGCAGGCTTGGACGAACCCATGGCCAAATTGTTGACTGTGTTGCCGTGGCCGTATGTCGGCGAAGGGGAAGCAGATCCGAGGCGGCGAAGGATGGCGTAGCAGGAACAACTCCGGTGCGGTGGAGGGTGGCGAAGTTGGAGCGGCAGCGGTGAGGCACACGACGGCGTGGTTGAACTGGCTCGGGTACGGACGGCTCGACCTCGGCTTCAATTACTAGCCGTGGAGGGCGTTGCGGTGGACGACGACGTCGGGGTATCGGCCCCGGCGTGATGGAGGAGGGCGGCGGTTGATGGGTGGGATGGGGTGGCAGACGGAGGACGCCGGGGTTTCACAGCTGGTGGAGAGGTAGTTTTGGCGCCCACGGAGTACGAATGGGGAATCGGACGGGTGGGGGAGAACCATGTTTCGGTCTGGGACGCACTTGTTTTTGGCTTTTTTGAACAGATATGGGACGCGCTTGTTTGAAATTTGAGGAAAGTACAAACTTTGCCCCCTCTTAAATTTCGGACCTACTGCGGGTTGGGGGTAGGATGGTAATCCCAGGTGTCCCAAATAGTGGGCGGGAGCAATTTCGGCCGCGCGCATGTGTGCTTAGGCGGCCATTGTGTATGAATGTTTTTCGGATGCGGTTGTGTGGCGTCTAGATGAAGCTACAAACCTACCCCGGTTTAGACCTTTGGACGTCGGGCCGGTAGGTTTCACGGGTCGGAGTTATTAGAAAAGTAATTTCCTTGTACTACCAAACATTGGTCTCACGCGGTTTCGGGCGAGTAGAGGCTCTTTTGGCGCTTCGTTCGAAATTTTGAAACACAAGCATTCACGTTTAGAGTACTCTTGAACTATGAGGATTGACCTAAATATACAACGCTATATTTGACCTTGTATTTTTGAAAACCTCATTAAATTATCCGCTTCTTTTTGAAATTTTGACACTTGAAAATCCTATCACTACGATTATTTTGGAATGGAGGAGCTAAATTTGAATCTATTTTGTACACGACTACATATGCTATTATGTACAAAATCAGAGCAAAGATTGGTGCCCCCATAATTTAGGTATGGTTTACAAATGCCATGATATCAAATTCAAATAATTGAATGGACTTCATGTTGAATTCGATTTTTTAAACCACCTTA